>NW_027418288.1:0-19964 GCF_009905375.1 Apium graveolens | reverse complement strand
CAAGGACGTAGTGGTGTTGATTCGAAAAAGAGTTGACGCAGTTTGGGAGGGATAAAGAAAGAAGATGGATTTGCATCGAAAAAGTATGAATATAAAAGTAGGATCGTGGGTATTAACAAAAATTTCACTTTGAAAGAAATTGGTTAGATTTAGAAAGAAGGAGCGAGTTGAACCTTAAATATATGTACCTGTTGGAGGTATCGAGAAAGATAGATGACGTGCTCATGAGTTAGCATTGTCATTACAGTTGCAGACCTTTATAATGTGTTCTGCATGTCATTGTTAAAGCGATATGTTCTTGATTCGAACTAAGCCGTAGAGTAGGAGCCAATGGGCTCTCATCCAAATTGTTCTGCGTGGAATAATCGACCCAGAATCTAGGTCATTATAAGCGAGACCTTAGGAATGAATTTATATCTATAGTGAGTATGCTTTGATGAATCCTCGAGTAGAAGAGTCTACTTGGGAATTTGAGTCAGATATGCTTGACAAATATCCTCACTTGTTTAGTTAAAACTCAGATTCTGAGGACAGAATCTTTTTAAGGGGGAAAATTATAACGACTCGTATATTTTAATATTGTTTAAATGTGTAATTATTAAATAATTACATAAACAAAATAGGCGTATGGGTTCAGTCAGCTGGATATTAAATTGTCAATACTTATATGTGATTATTGGTGTTCGAGGATGATTTGTGTAATTAGTTGTGAAGCTGTGTTGTTTTGTTTTTGTATTTAAAGGTGATTCTATTCAAGAATTATTTCCATAAATACTTGGATTATCCATAAAATTATTTTTACGGCTTCATAATTATATTAATTATTTTTAGGAGTTTTTAAAATTGAGAAATCAACATTTCATCAATTATTTAGCCATATATGATTTTCTGATTGTAATTATTTGTTAAATCCGTACTTAATTCCAAAATTCTTTAAAAATTATGAAACTCATATTTATTTAAGTATGGGATATTATGAGAATTTTAAAATTTCTTCGGGAATTTATGGGATTAATTTTTACCCGAACGTTGTTTCGTTTATTCTTTAAAAATGGGCATCATTTGTGTTTCAAAAATTATTTTAAAATTATGAAAATTCTATTTTTATTAACTTTTAATTATTTGTGATATTTTATAAAATAATTTATTAATATTCGGATTTTAATTACCCGTGAATTGCTCGTTAAATAGTTAATATGCGGGTCAGATTGAATATTAGTTGCGGGGATTATTCGATAAAAATAAAAAGAAAATCATAGTAAAGGGAGAGGGGTAATCGGGTTAACCCCATTTTTTTTCTTTCATTTGTAGTTCAGGGAATCTCTCTCAAATCAATCTCATCCCCCTCGATCTCTTTTCTCTCCCGCATCTCCCCCCCTTGCTCCCCGTTTTCCCCTTTATTTCTCCGAATTTTCCCCCTGCTAATCCCCTGTTCTTTCCCTGTTGTCCCCATTTTCTATTCTCGGCTTGCCGCCGCAGTTATTTCCCGGTGAGCTCCGGTGATCTTTCCGGTTCATCTCTGTTGTGGACTTATATATATATATATTCATGTGTCGTATTTATATGTTCCTGTATTCTTCTGTTGCTGTTTAGTCCCTGCTGTGTTGCCTGGATTTTTTTTTGTTTTCCAGCCGCCGCCGACTTTTGGTCCGGCAAGGCGGTCCATACGCGCCTGTGTCTCGTGCTCTGTTTGTTGGTTCCTATACTGCTATGCGAGTTTGGCAGTGGTTCTTTGATTTTTGTAAAAGAATTCCAGTCGCTACTTTGCATATTTCGAGTGATTAATTAATTAAACTCTTGAATGAATTTCAGTGATTTATTGAGTTGTTGCTTTTAATTATTTAAATTATTGGTGAAATTCGTAATGGACACCCGAAATAATCGGGCACCGACGAATTTTACCGCCGTCAACAGTGATTTTCGATGAGTTGACGGTGGACGGTGATTGTAATAACCCCAATTTTCGGGAAATTTTTGAAACCCTTATGAATAGTGTTTTTGCTGAACGAGAAAACTTTTCATGCCACGCTATGTAGGGGTTCTGTTATTGATCTTATGGGATATTATTAGTACTCTATGAAGTATATAAGTGTATGTAAAGATCGTCAGAATCCAATTCCGAACACTTTGGTTTTTCCCGGAAATCCACAATATACGGAGAGAATTGAGTATAAGGTAACAGGATAAAAAGGATTTAAATTAAAGGATTATAAAAGAGGATCATAGAAGGAATATAATATATTGAGAAAGGTTAAGGGAACCTAAGTAATAAGATCCCGGGTATGATCCTTCAAACGATAAAACGAGAACGAAAGTTAAGCGAACCGTATAGCAGATCAGCGGTCATTAGGCAAACGATTAGGAAGTTAATCAAAGGGATTAATGGGAATGATGTCATCCAACCAATAGAAAGAAGACAAGGAAGGAAGGATGACATCATGTGGATGAGATAAGCATGACATGGGAAGGAGGAGGTGTGGTGGCTTTGTAACCACACAAATCCAAGGGCAAGAAGGTAATTCACTAAAGCAAAAACAAAACCAAATCAACCAACCAAGCAAATCATTTCATTTTCATCAAACAAAACACAAAATTCTCCATTCTTCATGAAGCTCTCGGGTGGGTTTCTTAATTTTTGAAAGTCCAAGCTCCTCCACTTGTTATTTTCCAAGGTAATTATCCTAGCTTCTCCTAGTTAAGTTACATACTTCCTATAAGTTTAAGCTTCTAATTCCAAGCCAATCTTTTTCTATAAATCATCAAAGAAGATGGTGAATAGTGTTTTCAAGAACTAAAATTTGTGTTCTTGAAGTTGTGTTTAGATTAAGCTTGGATAAAGACTTTAAAGGTGATTCCAAGCCATCCTCTTGATTCTCCACTCTCCAAGGAAGGTATAAACTACAAACCCTAGCTTTAGTTTTGAGTAATTAGGATTGAATGTGTTTGATTTAGCATATGTGAAGCATGATGCTTGAATGGTTGAAGTTTGGTTGAGTTGTAGAGATTAGTTGGTTTTGTTGTATTGTTGGAGTTGTAAATCTTGGTAATTAGTTAAAGAACCTAAGTAAAGCTTTTAGTTCATGTGAGGAATAAGTATAAATGGTAAATGTTGTGGTTTTGAATAAAAGAACTTAAGTATGATTAAAGTTAAGTTTAGGCATAAGTATGAATGATTAAATTGAATTGGTTGGGGTTGTTATGATGTGATAAGGATGGAGGATGGTTGTATGTTGGATTTGAGGTTGATTTGGGTTGTTTGTGAATGGGTTAAAATTTGGAAATCACGTAAACATAGCCGTCGTAACGTCCGATTTTCTTTGGACTGTTTTTGTGCATAGCATTAGGACCCGAGAACCCCCTGCTAGATTGTGACCACTGCCATGATTAGATAGCTCATGTTACGAGCTTCGTTTTGATATGTAGTTCGTTCGATTCCGATGCACGGTTTAGGAGAAACGACCGTTTCAAGTAACGGCGTTTCGCGAACGAAACTTTTTCCCTCGCCTTACTTTGAAACATAGATTAAAGACCAAAAAGGGTTAATTAATGTATGAAACATTTATGGTAAGTGTGTTAGGCAGTTGGTAAGACACTCGCGAAGGAATCGCTTTAAAACTCGTAAAGGTTAAATTATTAAAAATGGTGGAGCCGAGGGTACCCGAGTGGCTTAAGCGAATCAGTGAGCGCAAAACAAGCGTTAGAGTCTAAGTTAGTTAAAGTATAGATTTACAAGTGATTTTGGTTTAATTCCAACTTACTTGTTGTTTATAGGTTACCAGACTCGTCCCGAGCCATTCGTAACCCCAGTCGCTCAGGCAAGTTTTCTACCCGTTATACTGTTGTTGTGATGTAAATATATGTATATGCATTATCTTGTGATATTGCATGATTGTTATTAGCAAATTTTGCGATATATTGGAGCATGCTAATATGGTATATATGCATGTCTGTTTCGTAATCTGGTTATCTATCTGTTGATTTCAATGCTTATAGTTGCATAATACCTATGCTAGAAATAAGCAAGTAGTTGCGTATACCCTTAGTATAGGGGATAAAAGGTGAACATATTTCTAAACCGGGAGTCGATGTTCCCGAGTATATATATATATATATATATTTATTTATATATATATATATGGATATAGTTTTTAAAACTATTAATCGAATAAGGTTTATTCGATAACTTTAACTCTATTTTATTATTGAATATTATTTCAAATATTATTCGAAGGCGTATGACTCCTTTACATTATTTTTTTGAATATTATTTGAATATTCATTTGAGGATGTATGACTCCTTTATTTTATTTAATGAATATTATTTATAATATTCATTCGAGGTATTTTGACTCAGCTTATTTTATTTATTGAATATTATTTGAATATTCATTTGAGGATCTATGACTCCGATTATTTGCTGAGATATATTCTTTAATTTATTAAAGAATAAGGTGTCGATAATCAAACTTACTTTTGATTATTCAAATAAAGATATTACTTTCGTATAAGTATATCTTTGATTATTTTCTATTCATTTCAAGTATAAGTTTTAATACTTCTACTTCAATTATTTTATAAAGATTATTTTTATGGGAATATTATTTAAATAATAATATTCAGACATTTTCTAAATATTCTGGGGACTGATTTACTTCATTAAATCAGTTTTACTCCAAACACTCTTTAAAGTGTTTTCGAGTCTTTAAAATGATTTTCAAAAGTTAGAGCAGATCCCAAAACTATTTTTATATTTAAGATCTTCCTTTTAAAAAGGGGATTTAAATACTCGCTCAAAACCTGGGGGATCCGGCTCGGTGGTGTGTTTTATATTCGCAACAAGGTTGCTGTCTTGGTAAAAGAGTTTTTGATTACTTACCCAATATTCGGGAAGTAAAATTCTTGGAACAAGTTAATCCATTAACAGGCATCGCCTGGGAAATATCGGTGAGTTTTCCTTTCCAACTAGGTACGACTTCTTGGTGGAGCCGTATCAACAAGTTTCTACTTGGGGAAAGGGGGAAACGAGCTTTACGTTTCAGAGTCATGGATTTCATCTGAACTAGGAGTGGCGTAAGTGGTCGAGTAGCGCCGGCCCAGCCTTATTATATTGGCCCAAATGGCCTGGAAGTTCCGCTAAGGCGGTCCATTCCTTAGGAGTTCAGTGTTCGGTTGACAAGTAAATCCGACAGGTTCTCCTCTACATGTAGAAAATGGTGGGGTTGTACTACTACGACTGATCATCGTAAGTGGTCTTCCTGGCGCGGTAAACTCCCGTAATGAGTTCATCATCCAATTGGATATTTCTGCAACACTACCCAAAGTACTTCGATAGAAAGGCTACGGTTGGGCGATTGTTGAGTGTTGGCAGGGTCAAGTTTTCAAAATAATGTTTGCATCAAATGAAGTATCTCATAACTTCATTTTATTTTGATGATATTTTAAAGGTTGAATCTATTCAAGTATTATCTTGTAGTCTCGTCTATGTGATGAACTTTGGAAACTAATTATAACTTGAATGGTGGTAGTTCAAGTAGTATTTGGAAAAGATATAAGTATATTGGAGTATTTTGTAACTTCATCTTTTAAACTTATATCTAGTAAATGATTATCTTATGCATGACAAAGATTTTCAGAAAAACGTTGAGACAAGGTTAGATATATGAGATCACCTTGCAACGATATTTTTATACAGTTATACACTGGAATTCTGTGTGTATTATGCATGGAAGAGGACTTCCAATATTTCGAAAAGTATATATGTATATATATATATATATATACAGAATATTTTGCGACTTCATCGCATTAAGATATCAACTTGGTTCATTTCTTTTGACCAAGACTTTCATGAGTATTATGAGTAGGCTCATATATTGTAAATCATTATACATATTATTTTGGTGGGCTTGCTGCTCACCCTTGCTTTATTTCTTCATCACACAACAACAGTTAGGAAAGATGGCCAGACTCCAGCAGACCCAGCGCAAGCGCGTGGGAAGCGTCCTGTGTCTTCCCGTTGATGTTGTAGCTGCTATAGCTGCAGAGGTAGATCTATTGTAGATCAGACCATCTACTTTTGAGAATCAATTATGTATAATTATAACTTGTGGCAGATAATGGCAATTAACTGTAAATTTATCAAGTAATCATTTTGGGTTGTAATAACTTTTAAATTGTGGATTCAAAGACTTGTACTTATTTAAATTTCATCTCTGAGACTATAACGGGTTGTGGTGTGTGTTAGTGTGGGGTCACAGCATAAGGTTATTTATTAATTAAGTGAAGTGATATTGTGGAAAGAAAGACCGTGACGACCCGGATCCCCGACCCCGGATCTGGGGGTGTTACAGAAATGGTATCAGAGCTAAGCGTTATAAACCTCAGAGATGATGGGACGTTAAGATAATAAGTTCACTAAGATAATAAGAACTCTTGCCAAGTTCATAGTCGGGCTACCTAACGTAGTACTGACGGTTAAAACCCTTATGGGAACCCTTATAAATATCGTGATAGGAGCGTAGTTCGTTATCGTATATGGTAGCGGGACTCCGAACCCTGAAGTTGAGGAATATCAACGCGATGATGTTTTATTAGTTATTGGAGATCAGATTGTGGATCCGATAGAGTGTCCTAATGCAGGACCGGATGATGTTGATATTGAGGATGTTGTCCTAGTAGGGATAGTTGTTGAGAAGGACCCCATGGAGAATCCTGACAGGATTGGATAAAGGACCACTGATGAATTGATGACCATGGTTTGGTCGACTACCAGAGGTAGGATTGGCCGGTCACTACCGGAGGTTCGTTCAAGTTGTAAAGATAGTAGCCCCTTTAACGCGGCTTACTCGTAAGACTGAGAAGTTCGAATGGACAGAGAAATGCGAGAACAGCTTTCAAGAACTGAAGCAGAGGTTGGTGATGGCCCCTATGCTGGCATTGCCGGATGGAAAAAGGAGATTTTGTGATTTGTAAGTGACGCTTCGCATAAGGAATTAGGGTGCTTCTTAGCACATCAAGATAATCGCGTCTGCGTCAAGACAATTAAGGTAATATGAAATTTGATATCATCGCCCATGAGCTTAGGCTCGTGGCAATAATTTTACCCTAAAGATTGGAGGCACTACTTGTATGGAGAGAAGTGCGAGAATTACCTAAGCCATAAATGCTCTAGTACATTCTTACGTAGAAAGAGCTCAACATACGCTAGAGGAGGCGGTTAGAGCTAATCAAGAATTATGATTGGCAGATTCTTTATCATTCGGGGTAAGCCAATATGGTGGCTGATGCCCTTAGTAAAAAGGAGAGACTCAAGATGATAATGTCTTTTGGAGAGTTTATAAGAGATTTTGAGAAAATGGAAATAGTAGTGAAGGTAACCGGAGCCGGTACCGAAAAGCTGTTTGAGATTGCAATACAGCCCGAATTATTGGAAAAGATCATATTGTGCCAGAAAAAGTTATGAATAAAGGCAGAGAGCCAACAAATAGATAAGAGGTTAATATCGAGAAAGATGATAAGGGAATAATGAGGTATTCCTATAGAATTTGGGTTCCAAAAGTTCAAGAGCGTAAGGATGAGATCTTAGATGAAAGCTAGTTTGAGGAATAAGATTTAGAGCAAACCCTGAATGTGATAGTCAGGGAGGACGCCATCAAGATAGAAGGAACCCATGACATAATGGAGTGAAAAATGAGGATTTTAAATTAAAAGATGACCCCAATTATGGGGAGTAGGATGAAACATTTCATACTAAGGAAACAAAAAGTCGAGCGAGACAAGGAGACCCGAGACGGTACTCCTATACGGAAATTCATGGACCTGTCTAAAGAGAACTTAGACTATTATCCCCAACCACCACCCTGAGGAGACAGTGCGGTGGGAAATTCTTTCAGGACCTTTAAATCGCTAAGCTCTCAGAGTTCCAAGGAACAAGCTGACCCAGTCGAGGCAAGAGCCTGGCTAAAGGAAATATAGGAATCATTTGAGATTCTAAATGATTGACGAATCACAAAAGACTATTTTTATCACTTACCCTCCTAAGAGAGAGGCCACCCGCTGGTAAAAGGCCAAGGAAGGCACGGAGCAAGAGATTATAATAAACTGATTTAAGTCCAGTCAATTGTTTTCGGGAAAGTAATTCCCAAAGATAAGGAGATAGTGTAAAAGCTTTAGAGTCAGAACAAAGGCAGACGAGTATGATAAATTATGAATCTAAGTTGTAAAAGTTGTCAAGATTCGTTCTGAGGATACGAATCCAGAATGACGGGATGTTTGAAATCAATGCTTATGTTGTGTTAGTTCATGAAATAATGATAAGGAAGTTGGGTATGAGGAAACCCTAAAGACTCGTAGTAATAGAAATAGAAAAGTAAGTAATCGTCAGGATGAGGGTGATTCACCATGAGTTAAAATTGATGGTTGAGGGCATAAGAGATACATATATATTATCCCCTGTAAGTTGGGAGGATTCGAAGAAACCTTGAGATAGTTCGAAGGATAAATAATGAGACGCGGATAGACTGAGGAGACAAGAAAGTAAGAAATCAAGAAAATTGGATGAAGGAAGTGACCTTCAAGAATGTGAAGTGTAAGACCGGTGGCTTGATACCCAGGAAGGGAGACGCCAGGTATGAAAGATATCCCAACATTGAGATGACTGTTGAGATAAACAACAAAAGTAAATAAGGATTTATTAAGAAGAAGTTCACGTTGAACACGACCAATATCTTCCAGATCATCCATGTGATCATTACCAAATCAGGAAAGAAAAACGGATAACCATTTTTATCTTTTGGAGGCCATGTGGATTGACCTTAACTTGAATAAGGATGCTATTGTGAAATTCGGTGTAGACTATCGAGGTGGAAATGATTGAACAAGATACCCTTATCAGGGATATATGACTTTATTTATCCATGGAAGGATGCAGGTACCTTTTAAAGGTGGAATTAAGGATAGAACACCGGTAACTTAAAATGAATCCTAGGGGAATGCATAAAGGTTGGCATTTCACCCTTAATAGGGATAGTATGAGTTTTGACAGTATGAATTGGAAAGGATTAAGGTAACAATAACCTTTAAGAATTAGTGGAGAAATTTTTCAAGATGTATATAGATAATGGTTCTAGTAATAGTGAATGGTATTTTGATATGCCCTGTATCTAGGGAATACAGGAGGAACGATTGAAGGATAACCTTAGAGGTTTTACAAGGAGAAAGGTAATATTCAAAATTCTCAAGAATAAAAATGTTGATAAAAGAAATATGACGTAATTATAATGATGCCAAGTGGGGCACGTGTTAAACCACGAGAAAGTATGGATCGAACCAGTAAAGGTCAAAATTGTTCTAGGCAATTAGGACTTAAGATAAAAGATGTTCTAAGTATGATTGAGAGTCAGTCGTGACAGTGATTAGCCTCTAAAGACTGAGGCAATAACTTATGGAAAAATGGTGATATTTTTTTTTTTTCCTATCTGATTTTAAGGAAAACATCTTCACTCAAGCAGTGATCGGAAATAAGGTAGAAAATTTATTTGGAGGTGGTTAAAATGACATTGACTGTAAGGAAATTTTACTATCAGGAAAGGCCAAAGAGGTGGCCGACACTTTAAGGGTAAGAGGATAATTATAGGCGCGTGTGCCAAAAGAATACAGTGATGATGGTTAAAAAATGTGAAGGTTAAATTATGGTTTGGAAGATTGACATTCCTTCTGATGACTGTGCAATACCCAACCGTAATAGTAGTTAGTAAAGGTTTAATTCGTGTAATCGCCATGAACGGGCTATCTATCTTAGAAGGTCCTATCTTGAGATAAGCCAGGACCATGTTTCAAAAAGGACTAGATGAACCTTTGAGTTAAGTCTTCTATTTAAGGCATATGATTAAGAATGGTATTAACCTGCTATCGTTGCTTTGATTGAAACTCTTCTGCAATTTTATCTGCTTCATGTCATGAAAGTACGTCAGAGTTTGGAGTGTTCTTCATGAATTGTGATTGGTGGTTATGTTAACTCCTTAGGAGAATTAGATACGAGATGTATGGACCCCGTATGGTTAGCTATTAAGATTTCATGGAAAGTGAATGATGACAGTGGGTCAGTGGTGGACCATAGTAAGGCAGCAATGATTCTGCGAGTAGTGAGCTGATTGTAACCGTGAGAGTTGTATTGGAATGGATGTTGAGATTGAATACCACTAATCGGGTAGTGGTAGTGTATAAGTTATCATTGATAGACTAATTAAGTAGAGTATCTACCTATTGAATATTTATTCTTTCTTATCAATAGAGAGCCGTATTATTATACGAGGAAGGTTGCGATGCGAGCATAGAATCCTAGTAACGGTGATATATAGAATGAGATCCCAGATTCGATTTTCGATGTCGAGGGAGTTTCAAAGGTGATTGTGTATAAGCTCGAGGAAGAGCATGGGTCCATAGAATGATGGACGGGATAACGAAAATATTTAGGCACGTGAAAAACGATGCTATAATACTTGATGTTGATATAAATACATATATGTTTTGTTCTCCTATGACAAACCTCTGTAGTTCAGAGGTAGATTCCAAGCCAGATATTTTGTGGCAGTATATTTTTTTTCATATATACAATTCTCTTCAGTTCGTTCTTTTCTCTTCTTTTCATTTCATGTAAGCTGAGAAGAACAACCCTTCCAGAAAGGGGAGGTATTGCCGAATGACTATCTATCTGTGTGATAGAAGCCTAGTAGGATACCAGCTATTGTTTAATTGCTTGTCAAGTACTAAAGGCTGGCCACCTTCTGTACTAACTATGCGATATAACAAGTGTTCATGATCTTAGTGATCTCTCAACAAATTCCTTTACTTCTATTTGATTGATCAAATTTTGGAAAATAGAAGCAGCTGAAAAAAGGAGTAATAAAGTGGTGGTAGTATGCGGAATGGGAACACATTCGTGATACTAAGGTTGACGTGGTTATTAAAAGGTTATAGAATGCTAACGAGCAAAAGTATAACCAGTATAATATTAGGAACGGAAGGTAGTAGCGATTACGAACTGGAAAAGAATGGGTATTGAGAAGCAGAAGCTCTAATGTTAAAAGCAAAATGAGAGTCTGTGTAATAGACTTGAAAGAATTTGGAATGATCACTTAATTCGGATTGAGTTATCTTACGACAATATATCATATGTCATTATCGAGATGTCGCCTTATGAGATCATTGAGGGAAGACAATGTCGATCTCCCTTATGTTAGGATGAAGTTGTAGAGCGCAAGATGCTCAGACCAGTAGTAGTCCAAAGGACCAAGGATATGATAGATCTAATCAGAGGACGGCTGGTAGTAGCCCAAGATGGACATGATAAGTATGTTGATTTGACACGAAAGGATAAAGAATATGAAATAGGGGACCTAGTAATGTTATAGGTATCCCTTGGAAAGGATTGATGAGGTTCGGAAAGAAAGGAAAGCTAAGTCTACAATTTGTTGGACCCTTGGATATATTAAGACGTTTGGGAAGTTAGCATATGAGCTAGCCCTAACCCCGAACATGTAGCAGGTCGTAACGTGTTCCACGTATCAATGTTAAGGAAGTGTAATTCGGATGCCAGACAAATAGGGGCATATGAGCGCATAGACATGCAACCAGACGTAACCTATATGGAGCAACCAGGAAGGGTATAGAGTAAAAAGGAACGAGTGCTTAGGAGAAGGGTTATCAAACTAGTAAGAGTTTGATGGTAGAACCATAATGTGGGAAAATTTACTCGAGAGTTAGAAAGTGCAATGCTAAGAGAGTATCCCTATTCATTTTCTATCTGATTCCGGGACGGAATCCTTTTAAGGAGGGGAGACTGTAATAACCCCAATTTTCGGGAAATTTTTGAAACCCTTATGAATAGTGTTTTTGCTGAACGAGAAAACTTTTCATGCCACGCTATGTAGGGGTTCTGTTATTGATCTTATGGGATATTATTAGTACTCTATGAAGTATATAAGTGTATGTAAAGATCGTCAGAATCCAATTCCGAACACTTTGGTTTTTCCCGGAAATCCACAATATACGGAGAGAATTGAGTATAAGGTAACAGGATAAAAAGGATTTAAATTAAAGGATTATAAAAGAGGATCATAGAAGGAATATAATATATTGAGAAAGGTTAAGGGAACCTAAGTAATAAGATCCCGGGTATGATCCTTCAAACGATAAAACGAGAACGAAAGTTAAGCGAACCGTATAGCAGATCAGCGGTCATTAGGCAAACGATTAGGAAGTTAATCAAAGGGATTAATGGGAATGATGTCATCCAACCAATAGAAAGAAGACAAGGAAGGAAGGATGACATCATGTGGATGAGATAAGCATGACATGGGAAGGAGGAGGTGTGGTGGCTTTGTAACCACACAAATCCAAGGGCAAGAAGGTAATTCACTAAAGCAAAAACAAAACCAAATCAACCAACCAAGCAAATCATTTCATTTTCATCAAACAAAACACAAAATTCTCCATTCTTCATGAAGCTCTCGGGTGGGTTTCTTAATTTTTGAAAGTCCAAGCTCCTCCACTTGTTATTTTCCAAGGTAATTATCCTAGCTTCTCCTAGTTAAGTTACATACTTCCTATAAGTTTAAGCTTCTAATTCCAAGCCAATCTTTTTCTATAAATCATCAAAGAAGATGGTGAATAGTGTTTTCAAGAACTAAAATTTGTGTTCTTGAAGTTGTGTTTAGATTAAGCTTGGATAAAGACTTTAAAGGTGATTCCAAGCCATCCTCTTGATTCTCCACTCTCCAAGGAAGGTATAAACTACAAACCCTAGCTTTAGTTTTGAGTAATTAGGATTGAATGTGTTTGATTTAGCATATGTGAAGCATGATGCTTGAATGGTTGAAGTTTGGTTGAGTTGTAGAGATTAGTTGGTTTTGTTGTATTGTTGGAGTTGTAAATCTTGGTAATTAGTTAAAGAACCTAAGTAAAGCTTTTAGTTCATGTGAGGAATAAGTATAAATGGTAAATGTTGTGGTTTTGAATAAAAGAACTTAAGTATGATTAAAGTTAAGTTTAGGCATAAGTATGAATGATTAAATTGAATTGGTTGGGGTTGTTATGATGTGATAAGGATGGAGGATGGTTGTATGTTGGATTTGAGGTTGATTTGGGTTGTTTGTGAATGGGTTAAAATTTGGAAATCACGTAAACATAGCCGTCGTAACGTCCGATTTTCTTTGGACTGTTTTTGTGCATAGCATTAGGACCCGAGAACCCCCTGCTAGATTGTGACCACTGCCATGATTAGATAGCTCATGTTACGAGCTTCGTTTTGATATGTAGTTCGTTCGATTCCGATGCACGGTTTAGGAGAAACGACCGTTTCAAGTAACGGCGTTTCGCGAACGAAACTTTTTCCCTCGCCTTACTTTGAAACATAGATTAAAGACCAAAAAGGGTTAATTAATGTATGAAACATTTATGGTAAGTGTGTTAGGCAGTTGGTAAGACACTCGCGAAGGAATCGCTTTAAAACTCGTAAAGGTTAAATTATTAAAAATGGTGGAGCCGAGGGTACCCGAGTGGCTTAAGCGAATCAGTGAGCGCAAAACAAGCGTTAGAGTCTAAGTTAGTTAAAGTATAGATTTACAAGTGATTTTGGTTTAATTCCAACTTACTTGTTGTTTATAGGTTACCAGACTCGTCCCGAGCCATTCGTAACCCCAGTCGCTCAGGCAAGTTTTCTACCCGTTATACTGTTGTTGTGATGTAAATATATGTATATGCATTATCTTGTGATATTGCATGATTGTTATTAGCAAATTTTGCGATATATTGGAGCATGCTAATATGGTATATATGCATGTCTGTTTCGTAATCTGGTTATCTATCTGTTGATTTCAATGCTTATAGTTGCATAATACCTATGCTAGAAATAAGCAAGTAGTTGCGTATACCCTTAGTATAGGGGATAAAAGGTGAACATATTTCTAAACCGGGAGTCGATGTTCCCGAGTATATATATATATATATATATATATATTTATTTATATATATATATATGGATATAGTTTTTAAAACTATTAATCGAATAAGGTTTATTCGATAACTTTAACTCTATTTTATTATTGAATATTATTTCAAATATTATTCGAAGGCGTATGACTCCTTTACATTATTTTTTTGAATATTATTTGAATATTCATTTGAGGATGTATGACTCCTTTATTTTATTTAATGAATATTATTTATAATATTCATTCGAGGTATTTTGACTCAGCTTATTTTATTTATTGAATATTATTTGAATATTCATTTGAGGATCTATGACTCCGATTATTTGCTGAGATATATTCTTTAATTTATTAAAGAATAAGGTGTCGATAATCAAACTTACTTTTGATTATTCAAATAAAGATATTACTTTCGTATAAGTATATCTTTGATTATTTTCTATTCATTTCAAGTATAAGTTTTAATACTTCTACTTCAATTATTTTATAAAGATTATTTTTATGGGAATATTATTTAAATAATAATATTCAGACATTTTCTAAATATTCTGGGGACTGATTTACTTCATTAAATCAGTTTTACTCCAAACACTCTTTAAAGTGTTTTCGAGTCTTTAAAATGATTTTCAAAAGTTAGAGCAGATCCCAAAACTATTTTTATATTTAAGATCTTCCTTTTAAAAAGGGGATTTAAATACTCGCTCAAAACCTGGGGGATCCGGCTCGGTGGTGTGTTTTATATTCGCAACAAGGTTGCTGTCTTGGTAAAAGAGTTTTTGATTACTTACCCAATATTCGGGAAGTAAAATTCTTGGAACAAGTTAATCCATTAACAGGCATCGCCTGGGAAATATCGGTGAGTTTTCCTTTCCAACTAGGTACGACTTCTTGGTGGAGCCGTATCAACAAGTTTCTACTTGGGGAAAGGGGGAAACGAGCTTTACGTTTCAGAGTCATGGATTTCATCTGAACTAGGAGTGGCGTAAGTGGTCGAGTAGCGCCGGCCCAGCCTTATTATATTGGCCCAAATGGCCTGGAAGTTCCGCTAAGGCGGTCCATTCCTTAGGAGTTCAGTGTTCGGTTGACAAGTAAATCCGACAGGTTCTCCTCTACATGTAGAAAATGGTGGGGTTGTACTACTACGACTGATCATCGTAAGTGGTCTTCCTGGCGCGGTAAACTCCCGTAATGAGTTCATCATCCAATTGGATATTTCTGCAACACTACCCAAAGTACTTCGATAGAAAGGCTACGGTTGGGCGATTGTTGAGTGTTGGCAGGGTCAAGTTTTCAAAATAATGTTTGCATCAAATGAAGTATCTCATAACTTCATTTTATTTTGATGATATTTTAAAGGTTGAATCTATTCAAGTATTATCTTGTAGTCTCGTCTATGTGATGAACTTTGGAAACTAATTATAACTTGAATGGTGGTAGTTCAAGTAGTATTTGGAAAAGATATAAGTATATTGGAGTATTTTGTAACTTCATCTTTTAAACTTATATCTAGTAAATGATTATCTTATGCATGACAAAGATTTTCAGAAAAACGTTGAGACAAGGTTAGATATATGAGATCACCTTGCAACGATATTTTTATACAGTTATACACTGGAATTCTGTGTGTATTATGCATGGAAGAGGACTTCCAATATTTCGAAAAGTATATATGTATATATATATATATACAGAATATTTTGCGACTTCATCGCATTAAGATATCAACTTGGTTCATTTCTTTTGACCAAGACTTTCATGAGTATTATGAGTAGGCTCATATATTGTAAATCATTATACATATTATTTTGGTGGGCTTGCTGCTCACCCTTGCTTTATTTCTTCATCACACAACAACAGTTAGGAAAGATGGCCAGACTCCAGCAGACCCAGCGCAAGCGCGTGGGAAGCGTCCTGTGTCTTCCCGTTGATGTTGTAGCTGCTATAGCTGCAGAGGTAGATCTATTGTAGATCAGACCATCTACTTTTGAGAATCAATTATGTATAATTATAACTTGTGGCAGATAATGGCAATTAACTGTAAATTTATCAAGTAATCATTTTGGGTTGTAATAACTTTTAAATTGTGGATTCAAAGACTTGTACTTATTTAAATTTCATCTCTGAGACTATAACGGGTTGTGGTGTGTGTTAGTGTGGGGTCACAGCATAAGGTTATTTATTAATTAAGTGAAGTGATATTGTGGAAAGAAAGACCGTGACGACCCGGATCCCCGACCCCGGATCTGGGGGTGTTACAGTGATGACGTTGTTCTGAGTCCTACGATTTAAAAATATAAAATATGATTTAAATTATAAAATATAAATTAAAGCGTAAATACGGATAATAAAGATTAATAATTGTATTTAATTGGTAATTGAGAATTTTGGACTGATATTGACTACTGAAATCGGTGGTTGGGTTTTAAATTGCGATTGATTGTGGTTGTGATTGTTTTGACGTCGGGATGTTCGACGGGTTAGCCGATAATCAAAGGAGGTGCTGCCTGATTTCCGAAAAATTAAATTACGGAAATACGAGGCCGTACCCAATGACTATCGGGACGTCGATCGGTTATATGTACGTACCTTATACGAAATCAGATGATGTGTTGTGATGAAATACTTTACAAAAATCGATAACCCTAATTTCATAAATGGATAAATATACCTATTTCTAAAAATGAACACCGAACCGACTTTCGAAGACGTGAACCCTAATTGATACATGTATTATTATATGAAGTATTACGAGTCGGGTTTTGTTAACGTCCGGGTAGATGGTTAGCGAGGATATGTCAAGCATAATCGAAGGTCTAAGTTAGGGTGTTTCGACTTTGTAGGTGCTAGTCGGAAAGCCCAAGAGTTGGCATTGGATAGCCTAGTGGACAGTCGATGAGCTCAGTAAGGTTCCAATCGAATGACCTGAGTGTTGAAGTCGAATCCAGGGTAATCTAGTGGTTAGGTGATAAAGCCTGAGCGTTCGTGTCGGCTCAAGGTCAATCGGTAATGTTTGTAAGGCTCTGCAAGGCAAGTACCCCTGAACAAATCTTTTACAGTTCAGTACTATATGAATAATTGTTGATTTACATTTACGTACTGGAATAGAACAATTTAAGTTACGTATCCCCTAGGTTTCAAATTATTTTGTTAACTTGGTTTTAGGGGAAAAGTAACTTCTGAAAATACCTATCTCTAAGTTTTGAATAAAATGAAAATATTTTGGGAAAATGTGATTTGTTATAATTGTTTTGACAAGAGATAGGTAAGTGATTTGGAAAACTGGATAAAAATGATCAGATAATTGGATGAGTGTGCGCAGAAGGCCCGTAACGGCCTGTAAGTTAGCGTAAGAGGCGAAGTGGTTGGGCACCCTGTTATAACCACCAGCCCAGCGTGACAGAGACCTAGCTAGTCTTTGAGTTCTGGAACAAGTTTCATAGGATAGCCTGATCAGCTGTCTCACCAGGGATCATCCAATACTTTTACATCTGAGCAAGTGATTTTGAGGTTCCCGGAGAGGAATAAATTGTATAGGTCCTGTGATGGGACAAGTTTTATAGGTCCTATGATGGGACGAGTTTTATAGATCCTGTGATGGGATAAGTTTTATGGTTCCCGTAACGGAACAAATGATTTTGGGTCCCCGTAACGGGACAAATGGTTTTATGGGTCCTGCGATGGGACGGAAGATTTGAAAATGAAAGAAGCATGCTAAAATTGAAATTGATATTTATACACAGCACACAACTAATGATTTGGTTTACAGAGCATGCTAGTTTTGATATCCAGTTCATACATGTTTTACTTGTTTTCTAGCAAGATATGATTTATGTTCATATAATTATTTATCATAAACTGTTATTAATTATTATTCATATAGTGGTGCTGCTGAGCAATCTATTGCTCACCCTTGAAAAATGTTTTATATATGTATTGCAGATGCCTAGGGGATTTTTCCTTGGTGGTCAGGGTAGAGTTCCACTTCCTTCCGTGTCAGGATCCTTTGAGGTAGTTGTGCTGGACCCAAACGGGTCTGTTGAGTTGCTGTACGAAGATAATATTGTCAGAATTGTCTTTAGTAAGTTGGTTTGGTGAGGATTGTAACCTATGTCATACTTAAACCTGGAAAAGATCCTGGAAAAAGGGGGTTGTGTTTATATAATAATGTTGAGTTGGATTATATTATGTTGTTATTATTGTTATATTGATGACATCAAGTCCTGACCCTGGGGTTGAGGCCGTCACAGTTTTGAGGGTTAAAAACGTGGGTAATGGGAAGATAATTCGTGGGTAGTGGGGCTGTGTTTTTATTTTTATGTTTTCTGGTTTTTTTTTTAAGGTT
This sequence comes from Apium graveolens, assembly GCF_009905375.1. Lineage (NCBI taxonomy): Eukaryota > Viridiplantae > Streptophyta > Magnoliopsida > Apiales > Apiaceae > Apium > Apium graveolens. The sequence continues at coordinate 1,634 of NW_027418288.1, read as the reverse complement.
AAAAAAAATTCTGTCAGTCGGGCCCTGAGCAGTCGCTCAGCAGAGCTGAACGGGCGCTCAGGGGTCTTCTGGAAAAATAATTTTCTTGCCCTGTTTTTCTGATTTTTTTTGTGGTTTTGGATAGGTTACGAACTTCTAAGGGTGCCTATAACAAAAAATCATGGGTTGCCTCCCAAGAAGCGCTTCTTTTTCGTCATTAGCTTGACGTAGCGTACCTTACTCAAGTTGACAATAAAACGGCACTAACCACTTCCCGGTTTGTCGTGTCCCCATAGTAATGCTTCAAACGTTGACCATTAACCTTGAATGCTTGTCCGGATCATTCTCAAACATCTCCACCGCTCCATGTAGAAACACAGTTTTGACAATAAAAGGTCCAGACCTACTTGATTTCAGCTTTCCAGGAAAAAGTCAGAGACGAAAGTTGAATAAAAGATCTTGCTGCCCCGACACAAATGAATTAGGATATAGCTTCCTGTCGTGCCACCTTTTCACTTTTTCCTTGTACATTTTGTTGTTCTCGTACGCTTGGAGTCGAAATTCATCAAGTTCATTTAACTGAAGCATTCGCTTCTTACCAGCTGCATCTAGATCAAGGTTTAACTTCTTCAACGCCCAATAGGCCTTATGCTCAAGCTCCACAGGTAAATGACATCCCTTACCATACACAAGTTGAAATGGGGACATCCCAAGTGGAGTCTTATATGTTGTTCTGTAAGCCCAAACAGCTTCATCGAGCTTTAAAGACCAATCCTTTCGTGACGGACAAACAAATTTCTCTAGAATGCGCTTGATCTCTCTATTAGACACTTCCCCTTGACCATTAGTTTGCGGATGATAGGAAGTAGCAACACGATGATTTACATTGTAGCGCTGCATTATAGAAGTGAACTTACGGTTGCAGAAATGCGACCCCTCATCACTTATGATTACTCGTGGCGTTCCAAACCTTGTGAAAATCTGCTTATGAAGAAAATTCAACACTACCTTTGCATCATTCGTCGGTAGAGCCTTGACTTCTACCCATTTTGAGACATAATCGACTGCCAGCAAGATGTACTGATTATTGCAGGACGAGATAAATGGCCTCATGAAATCGATTCCCCAAACATCAAAGACCTCAACTTCAAGCATCACATTTAACGACATCTCATCCTTCCTCGTAAGATTTCCCACTCTTTGGCAATGATCACACCTTAAAATGAACTGATGAGCATCCTTAAACAAAGTAGGCCAGAAAAAACCTTCTTGCAGAATACGAGCTGCCGTCTTCTCACCACCATAATGTCCACCATAAACTATGGAGTGGCAGTCTCGTAATATCCCCTCCGTCTCACAGAACAGGATACATCTCCTGATGATCTGGTCAGCTCCCTGTCTGAACAAATACGGTTCATCCCACATATACCACTTCACCTCATACAGAAATTTCTTCTTTTGAGCTGTATTCATATTAGGAGGCATTATATTGCTGACAAGATAGTTCACAATATCTGCGAACCATGGCTCTTCCTCCTGAACTGCGAACAACTGCTCATCAGGAAAAGTTTTGTTGATCAATGTCTTATCATGTGAAGTAAACTCGGGATTCTCCAATCTAGAGAGATGGTCAGCTACTTGATTCTCAGTAGCTT
>NW_027418287.1:0-36810 GCF_009905375.1 Apium graveolens | reverse complement strand
CCTGAATTTGCTTTCCTGAAGGTTGAACTACTGCACCTAGTATACCCTTTCCTTTCCTAGCCTGAATGCCCTCACGCTCCGAATCTACAATCAAAACCAAAACCTTAATCAGTTTCTCAACTCTCGTTCCCGGAACGATCACTCGATTACGATAACTCGATTATACTCTTGACTCAAATGTACGAGTTTAGCTTATACACATAAGCACATAGCACATCATATACTATATTACTAACCTTTTCACCTTTATATATTCGACAATCGACTTATAAACATCCATATCTCGACTCGAAATCAAATCGTACTCTATATTGGTACACATAGCTCCTTATACTTGAAATTCTTATACAAATAAACAAATGATAAAACTTATAATGACAACCATAGTTATCACAGATCAATCATTCCCTTTTCTCTTATACTTTAATTCGAACCAACATAGCAAATTAGACAAAAATCTCACATACAATCCTTAACTAATCTCCATGATCGATTCAAGCACTTAAATTAGAATTTGACCTTTTAAGTACTATAAACCATTCGGCCTTTCTATAAACACCTTCCAAATTCAAGCAAATTTTCATACCAAATCCACATAACATATAATCAATCAAACCTTCACTTAATCCAACTTAATATTTCCAATTAAAACATCCATATCATTCGAATTTTCAAGAACAACGACATGCATTTAATTTTTTTATCTCATACATAGCATGCAAGCATCTTTCCATAGTTTTAATCCTAAATCCTAATGAATCCAAGCAAGAACAACACACCAATTTACTTCTTCTTTCTTATCAATAAAATTCGAACCAAGGCAACTTACAATCTCATATTTATGTTCGAATTTCTCATCCCTAATTCCATTAAACACTCTATTTAACTTATCATTTTCAAACAACCATCAAACAATCTTTTTTTATCAACTAAAATCAACTAAAATCAATTCATTCTTGATAAATCAAAGCCCTATGCGGCTTTTACTTCACATAAACACATGCATGGTCTATTTTTGCTTTAAATTCATCCAATCATTCAAATCAAATCATAATTTATGGACTTAACTCATTCCTACCAAGTATTTATCAACTTAACAAAAAAAATATCAAAACCCTTTTTTAATTTCAAACCAACCAAGCATGCAAACACAAAATAGTCGATTAAATACTAGAGCTCAGTGTTTAACATCATTGCTCACCACCGGTTCACCGGAGTTCATCACCGGTGGCGGTGGCATCTCGGTGGTGCCCCCATTCGGGAGTTTCCAACCATCAACCACCAATTTTTCTCAAGTAATACACACATGCAAACACATATCTTTATTCTAAATCATTTAAGAACAAAAACCCTTTTGTTTCCATGAAAACCGAATTCAAAACCACTAAATCCAACTTTGGTTTTTCTCAAAAACTTGAAGATAGTGACATGCATGTATGTATATAGGTAGATATCACAAAGTCTCACACAATCATGGTTCTTTAACCGAAAAAGAGCAAAGAATAAGTGAGAGATCGAAGGCAGAGTGTACCGAGAGAGAGAAGAGAGAGAGAGAGAGAGAGAGAGAGAGAGAGAGAGAGAGAGAGAGAGAGAGATCCCGAGAGATCCCGAGAGGATTAAAGAAAATGAGAGAAAAGAAAGAGAAGAGAGAAGCTAGGGTGAAAAAGAAAGAAAAGAGAGGGTGGGTGTGATTATATACTACCAAGGGATGAGTAGTATGGTAATTGGGTTATCTTGTTTCTGATTTGCTTTTTATTCTTGAAAGAAAACAATTTTGATCTGCAAATATCTCTCTAGGAAAAGATGAATTTGATACGAATGATAATTTTAAAACATAAATCTCGAAATTAGCTTTTTAACCATTACTCATAATGGATTTTTGAGCGGACGGTTGATTTTATATGAATTTCGCAAGCTCGCTTTAATAATAACATTTTCCACATAAAATCAATTTAAAATGCAAGGACCATCAAATAAATCCACTCATCATTTTTAAAAATTCTCTAGGACCACTATGAAGATAACAGAACAAATCTCATGTTTTCATCTTACTCGGATGATTTTATAAAAATGCACGAAGATTAAATAAATCCTTACATAATTCTCTTAATTTCATAAAAATGTCACAGAGCACATAGTCATGCACACAGTCAAGCAATCACACATATACAATCACATAACGACTCAGGTCTGATCATAGAATTTATCCCTCTTTAATCTTTTATCCTTTTTACGCATACCGGGTCACGTTCAGCCTGACGGCCCGACGCTCAGCGTTTCGATTACGCTTCTCATTATCATTATCAATCGACACGTCACTTAGGACGAAATACTTTATTTAAACATTCATTTCATTCAATCACACATAATTCACATTTTATATTCTTTAACTCCTTATTAGGACGGGTTCCGTTCTACCTGACGTCCCGACACCACATCTTAACTTCTAAGCTGACTCTTTAAATTGGAACGTTTTGATTTACGCTCTTATATTCTAATATACTTTAAAGACAATTAATCAGCACTTAGTCACATAATTATAATCACATCACATAACACATACTTTATTGACTTAATTACGTAGCAAAATTCTCAGTCGTCACAATTAGCCTATTGATGATACAAAGTGGGGAGACATGAAGTTACGTGCAGCATCAACGATCTGGTTGGCCCTTGCACCGGAAATCAAGTATGATGTTCTTGAAGAGGACAATCCCAAGAATTTATGGGAGAAGCTAACAGAGACTTATCACTCAAAGTCTTTGGCCAACAAGCTGTCTCTCAAGAAAGATTTGTTCCGGTTCAAGATGGAAGAAGACGGAGATTTAAGAGATCATCTGAATCGTTTTAATGGCTTAATCAACCAGCTAAATAATTTGGATGAAAAATCGAAGGATGAGGACGAAGTCGTTCTACAACTAGTGTCTCTACCGAAGAAGTATAATACTGTGATGACTTCTTTATTGGTTGGAAAAATGAAGTTAGATTTGGATGAGACTATTGTTGTTCTTTTGGAGGCCGAAAGATTGATGAAACAAGAATCAAGTGACACATCTGATGGAAGTGCATTCGTGGTACGTGTGTGTGACATAGAAAAGAAGTGTGTTAAGAAACGTAACCCTAATATCAGGTGTTTTATTGTGAGAAATTGGGTCATATACAATTTATGTGCCAAAGACAAGAAAAGGCTTGAGAGAGTTGAAGAAAAATCGAGGAAAGAGTAGTGTTTCGCTTATAGAAGCTGATGAAGATGTTCTTTTGATTCAAGAAAGGAAGGGATCAAAAGAAGAATGAGTGCTTGACTCGGGATGTTCTCATCATATATGTGGTAGGAGGGAGTAGTTCTCGTCCAACAAAAAGTGTGAGGGAAAGATGGTAATTTTACCGAACAGTAAAATGATAAAGGTTGCTGGCATTGGTGATGTAATAATGAAACGCCACAATGGTCGTGTTTAGAAGTTAATTCATGTAAGATACATACCGGAGTTAAATTGAAAACTAATTTCGTTGGGTAAATTAGTTGATTTGGGATATACTATTATGAAGAACGGTATGTTGAAAGTCACTAAAGGAGATTTAGAGATACTCAAAGGTCGAAAAGATACGAGAAATCTTTTTGTATTATAAGAAGGGGTTATTGTTCGAGGGGAGGTATTGGCGGATCGACATTCATGGCTTGATGGTGACCGTTAATTCGGTTGTGCATGAAACCATATTGCCATATTGGGTTGAAGGGGGGGATTGTTGGGGTTAAACCCAATAGGTAGTACGGGCTTTGTGATAAAAAATATAATTGAATTGAGTAATAATTGTACGGCTAGACAATTATTATCATAATTGAGTTGGTTAATAATTGTATGGGTATTGGGGAGACAATTATTATTATAATGAGATTATCTTATTAGGTTTGGTGGTCAAGTTTATGATGGTTATATATACGTAGTCATGTTATTATTTTGATGTATGTTTGAGTATTGTTTGACTTAAGTATCGTTTGAGTGAATATTGTTTGAAGAGAATGATTGTATTATTGATAATTGTTTGGATTAATAATAAAAATTGGGACGTGAATTTTTCCGCGTCATATATTATGTGGGTATTTTATATTATTTGTTTGATTGTATATTTGTGTGTATCCCTCTAACAGGTGGAACCGAGATCAGCCCCGATCACCACACACTTTCAAAATTTATTAAAATTATAATATAAAATTTTGACATAATTTGATGCCCGAACAATATTTGGTCTTCTAAACTATAATCCCGGCTCCGACCCAACCCATTTGGGTCGAAAACTTTAGAAAATTTGAGACGGCAATACTGTACCGTCAAAATATTCCACAATTGGGTGTACAATAACCTGGAGCAGTGGCATAACACAACTTCCATTAAAAATGATCAGATATGATTCTTTGAACACATAAAACTGTTATTTTCTACCAGAAAGGGGGGTGTGCATACGAATTCATATTCAAATTATGTAAGATACAAATGTCACAATCTCAAAAAGCAAACCTAAAGCCATTGGATTGTAAAAAAAATATGGTTGAGGATATGTTTAAAGTCATTGTATTTTATGATGGATGAGATATGAACTGAAACTAAACCCTTACTTTACTAGTATATCTTAAAAGTGAGGGGGAAGAAAAAGATGCTCCACTTTCTTTCTTTCCCTCTCTCTACACATGTATATGATATATAAAGGATGAGAGGGAGGGGGGGGAGATAGTAAAGAGTGCAGCAAAAAACCAAATCCTCCATCAATTCACAAGAACAGAGCATCCCAAAAGAAGAATACTCCAATATAATAAACAAACACAAAAGCTAGCTACCCATTATAATCAAATCACATATCCCCTATGCCATGTATCTGTACAGTGTCTATCATACAATTTTTATAGGACCATTTTGTCCTCAACAAGACATGACCATTTATCATTACTAGCTGGACATTCAGACACACTTATGGTCCCAATTGTTTCTCATTTTTGTCATTTAACCATTTACAAGCCCCCTCCATGCCCCATTACACATACACAAGGGGTCTTTTCTAGGCCAGGATATTCCCCTATTTACACATTCACTTCCAATCCCTTTCACTACCACATTTTTGAATGGATTAAGTGCAAACTCATATCTCATTTTAATTTAATTATCACCCACATGAACAAACCACACCGGTCCATTTGTTTGGTTACAATTGTATCTACAATGCAACTTCCATTCACAATTATTATATCAATGGATATTCTTCACTCCAGAACAAAAACAAGAATATATCAAACAATATAATTTCAGGGTGTACAGGATATCTCTTTGTCTATTACTAATTATTCAAATACAAAAAATAAAAACAAAAACTAAATCATCGCATCGCATGCATGCGTGCGTGAGTATTCAGATTCCGAGAATTAACTAAAAAGAAATTGACCAAGATCACAACTTTCTTTCATATCCCTAATAATCTTGAATCTATTCTACATTTATATATACTAAAGTGGAAAATCAAAAGTTGAGTACACCTGACCACTGAATTTGTACTACTACTTTGTGGTGAGATTAGATTCTTGAGGGCAAAGAGACCACCATATCACAAAATCATAAATTATGATGACATGTTAAATTTAAACAACTAAATTTCTCTAGGATCAACAAAAATGGAGAGACCAGGTTTTGACTTAGTCCAGTCACCAACCGAACCATCACTATAATCTTCCCCTAGCCGTTTGATGCACCACAAGTCCTCATCACACGATAGCCTTTTCCAGTGTGGAATGCCTTCTCTCAGTGGCTCACGTCCCGACACTTCTGTTGCCACCACACCACACCCATGCTCTTTCGCCAAGTTATGTGCGAACCCACATAGGCCCTTTGTTAACTTCACCGACATTGGGCCTTCCCCACCAAGCCCATACATGAAATGTAGCCCAAATGGCCTAAACACTTCCGGCACCGACGGTAATCGGAGAAACGGCAAGGCCCGGTCCACTACCCGTGTTGTCTTCGCGAAGGCCTTACGTAAAACCGACGCGCCTCTTACTTCTAATTTAAATACGTCTTTTAAGTTCCACACACTCATTACCGCCCATGACTCGGGCGGTTCGGATAAAAAATTATCCGATCCGACCCATTTTTCGTGACTTGGAATTGCCATAAAAGTACCTAGATTGAGCTTGTTGTTTAATACTGAGTCAATATCTCGCGGGAAGAACTCGGTGGTGGAGAATCGGCGCCGATACAGTGACTCAGCTTCATACGTACTGAGTTTAATGATGGTAAACTTGTGAGAAACCTTAACTCGGTGAGCAAAAACAGGTTGAACTAGAATAGAAGGTGTACGGAACTTAGTGTAAGAACATTTGTCAACAAAGAGGTTGATAGATGCAACGTTGTCATTTTCAGTGGCCATGTATGAATATTCAGCTCCATTTTGTCTGAACCATTCCTCCATTTTGCATACCAGCTTATATCCTAACTTCATTCTCCTGTAACATCATCGTAACACATTAGTCACTTAATCAAAATAATTAACATTTCACATTTTTGCATTAAATTTAATATTACAGTCATTAGTCACCTCCACCTATATATATATTAAAAAAAAGAGGTTATGTTTTAGTATTAAACTAACTATTTCCATTATTGGAAAAAATTAAAATAAAAAGAAATTATAGGTTACATACCGGTGAGAAGGAGAGACTCGAAGGCCTAAGATATAGGCAACTTTAGTGAGAACAGGAACAGGAATAGGAAGAGGTGGATCAGTTTTGCCATTTCTGGACAACTTTTTGCCACATGTAACTGTTTTTATGCATCCTCTTATCATCCCTACTATTTCTCTTTCTGACTTTGAACTGCTATTTCCTACTGCAATCTCAGCCACCTGCAATTTGTTTCACCCTTCCATTATTATTAACACTCCAACACACTAGTGCTCTGTTCTAAGCGGGATATACTGGATACGTATTTTAGTTTCATTACGAAACATAAAAGAGTCGGGAGAACTTACCAACATGAGAGAAGTAGGAGAATTCCGAATCCTGCAAACAGGGTCACCTAATTGGTCAGTAAACAAGGAGAGTTTCCCACTTGGACCAACTTCACAAATCCTCTCAACTTCTTCTACTTTCTGACAATCTTTTTCCGGCTCATACTCTCTGATTATCACCGTCACCGACTCTTCCTCTGCTGCCACCATCTTCGTGTTATATATAATGATTATATATATATAAGTGTGTGGGTGTGTATGGATGTATAAAGCAGAAAAGAAATGGAAAAAAAACGTGTACAAGTGATGGAAGGAGTGAAAGAAAGCCTGAAAATAAGCAAAACTGGGAATCACAGAAGATACAAAATAACACACAGTTTGTTTCCAAAAGACGAGGAAGGAAAGTAGAGTGCGTTTGGTTTTAGAATCTAAAACATCTAAACAAAATGAAGACAAAGTGTTTATTTCTTGGTTCTCTAGACAGAGCGAGTGAGAAAGAGAGCTGGGGAAGTAGAGATGGTTCGTTTTTCTCTATCTTTCTATCCTCTATTTATACCTGATTTTTGAACTGAGGGTCCTCTTATTTTATTTTATTTTAATGTTTTAATCTTTGAGAATCCCTTCACTCTCCTCAACTCTTTTTCATCATTATTATTAAATTCATGTGCTTTTTCATATCCCCCATTACTTATGTTTGAGTGCCATTATAATTTATGCTACTCAAATATGAGTAATAAACTACACTAAATATGCTTGTTTTTGTAATTTCATTTTTATCTTTGGAGTCGTAGATTAATATTCTCTCTCTCTGTCCGTTGGGCATCTTTTCCAAGATTAAAGGCTCGATAACAATATTAATGATAGCAATGATCACTAGAAAAAGAGAGGCCTATAGTACATATGGCGGCGGTGGCTGCGCACTCTAATTATGTCTTTTCGCCGTTTAAGTTTTTTATCTACAGTCCTCAGTACTATTGCGCACATACCTGTATGCGTTACAATCCTGAGTGGCCCCTACTCACTTGTAATCATTACCTCCTCCTTCTCGTGCTCCATTCACAATATAATTTCGATTCCGATTTTCGGTTTCTATATGTGTTTTCTCACCCTGCATGCTTTAGCCTTGGCCATTATAATTGGGTTAATGGGAAATATGGGACCGATGGTGATACCTCAAAAAGTTGCATGAACTCCTTGTGGTTAAAATAGTTGCCAAAATAATATTGGAAGGGATATCTTAGTACGAGGGAATTTTGTATTTCTAAATCTTTTCTTTTAATTCATTTTTGTGTTGAATTAACTTAAACCTAGGACCCTCTAAAAAAATCTTAAACTAGGAAACTATTTGTAAAGACCAATCTAAATTATCTATATTAATATATTAAAAATGAAATACTAAAAATTTGGTTGTTAGTTGTTTATCGTTCTATTATATTGAAAGTAGGACACTTATATTATATTTCTATATTATATTTAAAAACAACATACCTAAATTACTCGACTATCAATTTTATTATATTTAAAATAGGACACTTATATTATATTTAAAAATCTATACTATTATATTAGAGCAAGTCCAACAATATCCTAGTAAATGCCTTATAAATATAATAAAGTATTGTGTCTTAGTGATTTAAGACAATTTTATTGTATATCAACTTCAACAATATGTCTTATATTTGTGCCTTATTACTAAAATAATAATATATTTGAATCATAACGAGGGAAAATAAATGATGAGAGAAGTGAGATGTGTAAAAAAGGAGATAAATAATTTTTTAATTGAAATAAATGAGATAACAGTGCCTTAAAAATGAGACACATTATGAATGTTCTAGTGTTTGAAGACACCACTGGTACATTGTTGGAGCACATTTTTATCCAAAGTGCCTCAAATTTTAACTTAGGACAAGTTTTTAGGGCACTCTTGGACTTGCACTTAAAGACGAAATATTAAAAATTTGGTTGTAGGTCATTGGTCACTCAATCCAATCTATCTATACTATTATATTAAAAACGAAAGATTAAAAGTTTGTTATTGATGGATGTTGGTCATGGGTCACTCAATCCAGAGTCATCAGATCAAATCGATGAGAACCGTTACATTTATTCTTAAAAAATAGTATTATTTAAGAGGAATAAAGTTCAAATCCTGCCATCAATATATTAAAATTATAAAAAAAATAGTATTCTTTAAGAGGTATAAGGTTTGAATCCTGTCAGGAACATATTAAAATTAGAATTTACGATATATAATGATAAAAACAACCGTACTTCGCACGGCTTATATACTAGTTATATTATAATAACCAGAATGAGATATAATTTGGTATGATTTTTTTTGGTTGGTTTGGTTATCCCTATTTATAACCGTCAGATTTTTTTAATCATGTGATCGGGACCGTTAAATTCAAATACTAAAATAATATACACTACTCAAGCTCCCATGTTCGAACCTCGCCAACAACAAATATTTATATTATTATCACATTATTAAAACTCCCAGGCTTAAACCTCACCAACAACAAATATTTATATTAATATTATACACTACCCAAGATTTATGTTCGAATTCCGCCAACAATAAATAGTTATATTATTATTTATAAATATACTAATAAGGTAATGATTCAAAAAGAAATTTATTATAATTTTAAATAATAAAAAAATAATAATGAAAATATGTGTATCGCACGGATTGTGACACTATATTACGTAAGCCGAAAATGTTAACCAATGACATGTGTCGTAATTTTATTATTGAGACTAATATTAATGCACGAATGATCTAATTCATTAATGAAAAAAGTAATCAATCACACAACGACAACTATAAGCATTTGTTAATATTTCCGGGAAAGCTTTTGACAATTCTAAGGGGTCTTTTGGTTCGCTACATTATGGAATCAGCTATGAATTTTAGCCATTTTTACCCGTATTTGTTTCAGAAAAATAAAATTTCATACACAATCCTCAAACCCCCAAGGTATGGGTTTTTCATACCCAAATAGGGAGATGGGTACGAGAGAAGGATATGAGTATCAACTTTTATTTCACTATTTTAATTTTTATTTAACCAATTAAATATAAATATTTAATACTAAAATAAATCTATGAACCTAAAATATATTAAAATAATAATAAAATTAATATATTTAATTAAATTAAAATTATTGCCTTATTATATTTTAAATTAAAAATATGTATTACATCACTCAACCATATACATGATATCATATATGATACTTGATTCTCATAACACTCCAACCCGATCTCTATCCCTGATTCCAACCCGATACTAAATCTTGAACCAAACAACCCCTAACATCTCTCTTTCGTATATGCATTATTATAGAATAAATTCATACTTTTTAATTTGTAAAATATACTCATACATCAACCTTATTTTTATAACAACCTTTTTCAGCAACATTGTTTTCCCAAAACACGACACTTTCAAACAGAAATTCACAGCATAACCTTAAAATGAATTATTATTTATTTAAAATTACTCATATCGCATCTATCTTAAAAAACCGAAAATGAATAAGTTGTATTACAAATTGTAGATTACGTTTTCTAAAATTAATCCAGACCGTAATTTTATCAATATAATGGATTATTTTTTGGTTAAGCGTAAAATGATTTTTTTCATAAGCTATTTATATATATTAAAAATAAAATTAATCACAGGAAACAAAAATAATAATAGACTCCCTTTCATGTAATGAAATGGCTATCTACGGTCACATAATATCATCTGTTCACCATCGATCAAGTCATCTTCAGCAAGACAATCTTTGTAGTTGGATTGTGATCCGACATAAATTATGACTTTAAATCAACTTAACACCCTTTATTTTCACTTATCTAAAATATAAAGTCAAGGGCGTTACCATCATATATTTGAAAATAATATTAAAAAAATTAGGACTCTAATCGCATGATATGAAACCTTTTAGTCTCTCGTATATTATCTTCCATTTGTCCACCAACGTATTTTCACCTTTCCTTTTTTATCTACACAAAGCTTTTATCAATAAGAAGATCCTAAATAATGTTTGCTAAAATTGTTATCTAAGAATATATCGAATGATATTAATTAGAATTGATAAAGTGTTAAGAGTAATTTCCAAGAAAAATATTAAATATTCTTTAACATAACCATTCAGTCGTTTGATGTTTCACTGTGCTTGATAAGAATATATATAACCAATATTAGGATCAATACTAACAATAAATATTTAAATTAAATAAGTGGGATATGAGGATTTGAATCTAAGCTTATTCTTAAACCGAACTCTGTTAACATGTTAAGTAACCATTAGCACTTAAACTTTAGGATGTTAGAGAAAGAGCCGAACATAATTTTATATTTATAACTAAAATCAAATAAAATAATGATTATTTAAAATTTACTTGACATGTAACATTATTGAAATAGTGCATATGACATGAGTGTTTAGACATAGGTACGTAATGTCCCTGATGTTGAATACGTTTTTAATATCGATTTTTTCTAAAGTGATGTTAAAACAGAAAATTGATATTGATATTGTATACTAGCCGTGTCTATATTCAATTTTACAAATGTCAAATAAACGTTTTCACTTTGACATTGGGTTTTACCTCTAAAAGACAACATGATGAAGTTATATTGTTACCTTTAAGAGATTAGTCGTCGGGGATTCTTTTATTTTTCTCAGATATTTCCTACTATCCTTCATATTGGTCAGTTAATGATTCATAACCAAAAAGATGTTTTGCCCCAACCACGTTAGCTATAACTATTAGATAAAATATAGTAAAATATTGATTAGCTAAATTTTACATAACCAAAACTTAATCTAAGTAAGATAAAAAAAGCTCTTTTGTTCCAACCATGTTAGGTATAACTGTTCGCTATATTTGAAAAATAATAATCTACTAGTTTTTCCAAATTCAAATTTGTAATAGCTATACTACAATGGATATATTCCAACAATTATAATATAATGGCTATATTCCAATGGCTCTATTACAACAACTCTATTTCAATATTTTATAAATAGACCATGTAATTGGGAACTGAAGAGATGTAGAATTTTATTTATTTTTCATTGTAAAATTCAATCCAATGGCCAGCTCCATGCGAATTCTTATTGAGATAATGCAGGCTGAAGAACAAGATGAAACAATGATGATGATGATGGCTGGTGCTGTTCACCTTCATCGCAAAAGTCAAAGAGAACATTCATTTGCACGTCATGGTGGATCTATATTGAATTAATATGTCATTGATCACAATAGAGAAGAAGGACATAATAGATTGTATCATGATTATTTTTTTCAGTTACTCTCACATATACAGACGCATAATTTTGTCAGAGATTCCGGATGAGTCGATCATTGTTCTTACAAATTGAAGAAGCAATTCTGGTTTCATTGTTGCTCAATGGACTTTCAGTAGAGGGAGAAGATTGTTGATTATCCTTGGTCACTACCTCACTTTTTTTGGTAAAATGTTCGATGCGAATTTTCATGTATCCTTCAACTCCATCCTACCTGCATATAGGGAAACGAAAATTTCATAATAGTCTTGTACATCTACATTGCTTCTCCAAACTAAATTAATAACAGCACTTAGCAAGTTGTATGAAATGCAGTTAAAAAAAAGTTAACCGAATTTATCAGGGGCATGCTACCTTTACTTGTTAAACCAAAATACCCTATAAGATCAATGATGTATGATCGATCAGTCCTTGTTGATTATATATATATATACCATCCATGTGAATAAATTAGGAATCCGAGTCAAACAAAGACCGACTTCAATAAGTAGTTGCATATTCCTATGTGCAGGTCTAACAAATAATTGAAATTATATGTACCACAAAGAATGTTACCCTGATTTAGACAAGCAACAATATTCAGAATTCTACATTCAGTTTCATTTTCAAGATTGACATTATATTCCATTATCAACGTTCCAATAAGACCACTCTCTGAATAATACCAAGCAAAAAAGGTTGAAGCAAAACTTGAGGAACTGAAAAAGGCTATTACATAAGATTTGACTCTAGTGATTAAGGACACCATGGATGCCTTGAACCAGAAAGTTATGCAGCTAGGCCAGTCCCTCTACAACCAACCTGGTGCTACACCTGGTGCTGGTCCTACAACTGGTGGAGCAGAGGTCTATCACAAGTATCGAATAAGGGACCAGAAAGAGATCGTTACTACATGCTATTGTGGTTTCTCTCTGGTTAAGTGGTAGTCCCAAATAAAAACTCTCTAAATGGTACTTCAGTGTCATACGTGCAAGAAATAATCTCGTTGATTGGTCTTAGCGAGCTAAGTATACATTTTATTATATACTAATTCCAAAGTAACAATAGTGATAATAAATGTACAAAATCTTGTTTATGGACATGGATTTCATCACGAGGAATCACAATTTCAGTTTTAAGTTCCAGCTAAAGATTTTAATGGATAGACTAAAAGAGAGGGATAACAATTCTTCAAATCAACTTTTCATATGCAAAACGTGACTCAATCACGTTTAGCAAAATTATCCAGCAACTTAAAATTCTCTATCAATCAAAATTAAGATACTATAGTTTAACAACTCTCTATCCAACAACTTAACATGCCATGGTTTATCAAAATTATCAATTATCGGCCACTCTACTCAAGTTTGCTAAAATTCTATATCATATCTCTAACTACACTCGAATTACAACAATTAAGACCAAATTAGCAAAATTAAAATATAATCAACGATTATAACTAATTACCAGCCTTAACAATAAATGACAAAAATTAAGACAAAAATGGATACCAACATAATCGTGAAACATTGCAGCTTGTATAAGCAAAATCAAATTTAAATTGATAGTTCCTTATTTTGTTCAGTCTTGCCACTTTGGTTCTTTTCAATTATTTATTTATAGAATTCAACGAATATATTTACGATTGTTTGAATGGCACACCATAAATTATAGAATGAAGTAGGCGTGCGATCGCTTGCAATTTTTTCTAATTAAAGTGGTTCCGGATCCCACTTCAATAAGACTGCGTTTAATTTGTTCCATGTACTGGATCCAAAGTAACATCCAACCAAACAGACATGAGTAACATATCCTCTTCAATTATAAAATTCTTATTGATCTACGACCTTTTTTCTGCCTAATTAGATCTTTTTGATGGCTTGATTGAGCATAAAATTCTTCAACATCGTCATATATGCCATTGTTAAGTTGAGACACAAAAGACGAATCCATGACCTAAATGCCAAATCAAAAAGTTCAACTTCTCATTCATTCTTAAAATGACTATCACAAATCAGAAAGCTCCAGAAGATTAAAACCAACAAAAAAAAGTTTCAACTTTGCACAAACTACTTAAAAATTATTAGATTATAGCATAAATGAAATCACAAATTATAAAGAATTATAAATTAACATCACAAAATTAGGGATTTTACAAGAGTCATACCTGATAGAGATAATGAGTGAACTAGGTTTTTCAGCTTTGGATAAAAGAAATAAAGATAAAATTATAGAAAATTAGGGGAATATATTTTATGGTATAATTGGAGGGAAGAAGTAGCAGGCGGAGAAGATTGGAAAATGAGGGAGAAGTAGCAGGAGAGAAGATTGGAAAATGAGGGAGACGAACTAAAATTTCTTGCACATCTGTAGTGCTTTAGAAAATATAGGGAAGCATGAGACGTTATGTAAAATGAATTGTAGTTACATATTAGCGTTGGACTGGGTAGTTTTCTATCCTAAATGGGCTTGCCATATCAGATTTTAGCTAACAGAATGGGCTGGTTGGAGATGCTCTAATGTAACATCCCACGTCGATATGAATATAAGGTATTTGGGACCTTTATAGATACAAGTCAACAACTATTGTGTACCAAATCACTAGTTTTTTCGGACTGACATGTGGTGGGTTTTTGGGTCCGGTATACATTCGGTTGTGGGCTTGGATGTTATTAATGGTCAGAGTGGTACATATTCGGTTGTGGGATTGGATGTTATAAAGGTCCCAAATACTCTGATTCTTATCGATTTGTGATGTTACATCTAAGAATATCTCGAATGATATTAGCTAAAATTGTTAAAGTGTTCGAGTAATTTCCAAGAAAAAATATAATATTCTTTAACAATACCATTCAGTCGGTTGACATTTTACTGCGATTGATAATAAAAAAATATAACCAATATCAATACTAATAATAAATATTTAAATTAATAAATGGGGTAGAAGGATTCGAACCTAGGTGTCTCCTTAAACCAAACTCTGGTACCATGTTAAGTAACCATTCACTCTTAAACTTTAGGGTGTCAGAGAAAGACCCGAACATAATCTTATAATTTTTAACAAAAATCAAATAAAATAACGATTATGTAAAATTTACTTAACATGTAACGTTATTGAAATAGTGCATATACGATATCAGTGTTTTGACATTGGCACGTAATGGCCTCGATGTTAAATAAGTTTTTAATATTGGTTTTTTTGTAAAGTGATGTCAAAACAGAACATTGACATTGGTTTTGTATATTAACCATGTCCATGTTCAATTTTTTAGAATTTCAAGCAAACACTTTGACTTTAAATTTTGTTTTTTACCTCTAAAAGACAACATGATAAAATACTATTGTTACCTCTAAGAGATTAGTCGCCGGGGATTCTTTAATTTATCTCAGGTATTTCCCAGTACACTTCATATTGGTTAGTTAATGATTCCAAACATGAAGATGTTATTTTTTTTTAAATTAAGTTAAATTAATTGAATAAATTGCAGCGGAAAGAATAAAGCATTGTGAGTGGATGTTCGACATCATGCATAACAATAGAGGTTTATGCCTTTATTAGTAATTTCAAGTCAGAGTATGCTCCTTGGAGTGCTTGCTAATACATCCCATGACGTGACAACACAAACTCTGTTTTTGTTTCTACAAGACGAGGTTTGGCATAGTCGCATGGATCTCCTGTTAGGATTGGATATAATAATATTTATAACTGTGAAAATTTGATCATTAAGGTAAATACTACTCGAGTGACTACTTTTGAAATATATTTTAAAACTAGTTAGTTTAACATTGGCTTAAACAAATATCTTGAAGTTTTTAAAAATATATATACGATTTGTGTCAGATTTAAGACGCAGTTTGGGGGAGAAGAATCCCCTGGATGAAGGTAATCATTTTTTCATGAACTCCCTGTGCAGTAAATTTTTATAATGTGATAAATGATAAGATCTATTTTGGTCCGTCAGATTTACCGGAATATTTCTTGAAGTCGAAGACATATCATCTCAATGAAAATGTTCTAAATGGAAAACACCAAAGGTTTATACATTTTGTTTTTTTACTTTCATAATTAAAAATAAATAAATTGTAAACCCTTCAATTGTATTTATTAGGTTTAATGGGATGCATGTGTAACAATTGAAAGACCAGAAAGGGTCTCTCATTGGAAGATAGAACCTTTTGTTGCTTCTATGCCTCCTAACCTTGGTCAATCTGCACCGATAAAGAATAAATGACCGAGACCACCAAGTGAAATGTCTGCTCTTGGTAAGATGTTATTCTTGTTATACTTTTAAAATTTAAGTGGTCGATTTTTACAATTCAAGATTGATTTGGTCATGATTCTTGTACTACCGGTGTTGTTGAACCGAAATTCAAAATAATATATGCAGCCTGAAATGCTTCCTATGTTTCAATCCAATTAAGAGTATATCTCGAAGGTCAGAATAATGATAGTAATATTTATAGACATCATGTACAATTAAGAAGATATTCGAACTCATGTCAGAGCTACTTTTAATTGAAATAAATTTACCTTTTTATGGTAGTTTTTTGTATAATATTGGTGTTACCTTTTTAATGAATAATGGACCACAACAATGTTGATTTTCATGCCAAGTCATAGGATACCTCAATTTTTTTTTCCATGTGCCTTATAGTAACTCTGCTAGTTTGTATGACATATAACCTATAAACTTTTTTTGTGTAGATACACATATGACATCTCAACAAATAACAAAAGAAACTGTCTATGTCTATATTTGTACTGGTAATCCATTATCCTCCGGTGTTCGAGTTGGTCTCATTAATGACTAGGTCAACAAATGTGGGTGGATATAGTTTTTTTTTAACTTGTGGATGTTGGAACTAAGTTGTTTTGCATTTTGGAGCCAATTTATGATTATTTCGTTTTATCTTCTAATATAATCATGAGAAATATAATATAGTATTAATATCTCTCTTGTTCCTCACAAAAGATATAATTTTTGTTATTTAGATTACCCAAGCTATAATATAGGTGTCTGTAAATATGTATTTGTCTTTCAGTTTATCATTATTTAAAATATTTATCATTTCTCAAAATCAAGGCGTATATATCCTTTCTAATTCATTCTCTCTTCACAAACTAGCATAAGCAGTTAAACCACACACATATTTAATTCTAACTATCCAAAAAAATAAAACTTCTAATTCGCAAGTTTTCCATCTTTAGTGGACTGATCTCATTTTTTCCTGTCAAAGATTTCAAGCTCCAGTGTCACATGCGTGTATAAATTTTCTAAATTTTTATTTTTTTAAGCCTTAAATCAGGTTACATCTATCCATATTTTCCTCGTAATATTTTATTTTGGATCATTTTCTGTTATATTTTCTTGATTTTTATACTTGTGATGGTTTGTAAAATTTTTAATCATGCTTCCAAGAAAACAAGCATATCGATATGAAAAATGAAAAAAGAAAAAATGATGAAGGGTTGATTGAATCTCAGACAGGATCTCACGATAAATTTATGATTAAAAGATATCAAACTTTGATGAAAATTAAAATTCAATTTTAATAGGGATAAAAATTTGAATGAAACTATCATAGTATTAAGAGGGATTTTATTTTGAGTGAAGAGAAAATATTTAAAGATGGTGAAGCACCTAATCATGATATTGAAAATGTTGAGGATCATATACATGATGCACTTGCTGAGAATTTAACTAGTAATTTTTATGAGAGACATATTTAATACCAGAACTTGTGAGTCCCGTGATTCAAAAATGATTAATTTTTTTTGGAGTTAATGGTCCATAAAGAGATAAAATTATATGTAAAATGATGTTTCTAGATATGTTTCTTTTGCATTTTATACTAGAACCTTAACAAATGGAGAAAAATATAATAAAGGTTGGCTTGTATATTCCAAAGAACTTGATAAAGTCTTTTACTTTTGGTGTAAAATATTTCAAAAAGGATTTAGAGAAGGTCAACTAACAAATGAGGGTTATGATGATTTGAGACATCTTAGTGCTAGTCTTAGAGAGCATGAAACAATTATTGATAATGTTAACAATATGTCTATTCAGTATGATTTGCGATAAAACTTAATAGTGATCAAACCATTGATAAAGTGCTTCAAGAACTTATCAGGAAAGAACATGATGTGACAACACAGGTCAAATCCCAAGTCTTTTTCAAAAATCGGGTCAAGTCCCGATTACGAGTCCGAAATAAGCCGAAGCATATTGTCCCGAGTGCAGTCAACTTGGGTTATGACAAGCCCACCACAGGCCCCCAAAAGATCATGATTTATTGGTGCACATAGTAATGGTACTATATCTTATAAACTGAACAGAAGTCCCAAATCTCCTCGTTGTGGGACTGGGGTGTTACAAACTCCCCCACTTAAACTCTAGACGTCCTCGTCAAGTCCGAAACAGACAGTCCATAGGTCCAAGATCGTACCTCTCTAGCCATTGTGGGATAATACCGGCTGGCTTCGTGTCCCAACCTCCGGACCTCTTGCCATTGTGGGATAATACCACCAGCCTTCGTGTCCCCACCTCCGGTAACTTGACACATCAATCTTTCAAGAGTCGGTTCTGATACCATATGTGACAACCCAGGTCAAATCCCGAGTCTTTTTCGAAAATCGGGTCAAGTCCCGATTACGAGTCCGAAATAAGCCGAAACATATTATCCCGAGTGCAGCCAACTTGGTTTATGACAAGCCCACCACAGGCCCCCAAAAGATCATGATTTGTTGGTGTACATAGTAGTAATACTTTATCTTATAAACTGAAACTTGAATATAATTGTTTATGTTGTAAAATATCTTGCAAAAATATAATTTAGTATTAACGAAAAATTAGACCAAAATAAAATAGATTTTTTATGGGCTTGATTGAGATGTGGGGACGTTGACGGAGTTTAATCCTATTGTTCAAGAGCATCTTAGTTGAATTACAAATAATGAGCCTCATAGTCATTACATTGGTCATAATATTCAACATTAATACTTTTGCTAGCATCTATGATAAATCTGAAATCATTAAAAAAATGATGTATTTTTCTTTAATAAGTGAATTTACCCCTGATAGTAGTCATCTAGAACATATGTCATTAAGTATATGGTATGTTGATGTATCCTTAAATCTTGTTAACATAGAAAATCATTTTTAAGAATTTTAAATATTAATGACACTAGTGGCCTGACATTTTTTGATGTCTTACAAGATAATTTGAAGTCTCTTGATCTTGATATGGATAATGTGAGAAGACAAAGATATATAATGGGAAAATATGAAACGAAAACATCACGAAGTGCAAATAAGACTTTTAGATATAAATGTTAGAGCTTTTTTGCCCATATAGTTTAAATTTAACATTATGTGATATGGCCAATAATTGCGATAAAGTGAGAGACTTGTTTTTGGAATCATTCAACGTATTACTATATTATTCATAAATTTCACTAAAAGAAGGAAAATTTGAAAGATAATGTTAAATGACCGACTATTAAATCATTATCAGCTTCTTGTTGGGAAAGTCGAGAAGATAGTATTAAGGCAATAAGATTTCAAATCTTTAAAATTGGAGAAGCTTTACTTCAACTTACAGAAACTGAAAATGATTCAAAAATTAGAAGAGAAGCCAAGTCATTAGCTAAACATGATCTTAGTGTCAATAGTCCTTTGGTGTGATATATTATATGTTAACTTAGTTAGTAAGAATTTGCAATCTCAAAATATGTATATTCATACTGTTATTGAAAAGTAAAAGTTTTGTTATCTTTTTTTGATAGTACATGGAAACAAGTTTCTATGATGCTTTAGCTACAGCTAAATAAATTGCCATTGAAATGGATAGTGATCCTGTATAACCTAAAAAGCGTGAAATTTGAAGAAAAAAGCACTTTGTTGAGAATTCATGTGATGCACCAACAATGTCGGTAGTAGAGTCATTTAGAGTAAACTATTCTTTATATATTCTTGATCAATCAATTACTTTACTCAATAATTTTTTTTAAAAATATCAAAAGTCTGAGAATATTTTTGATTCATGTTCACATCAGAAAAGTTACACTCTTTAGATGATACCAACATATGTTCTTATTGTAGACAATTTAAGTTGCACTTAAGAATGATGAGCAATCCGATATTGATGGTTATGAGTTATTTGTAGAGTTTAATTGCTTGGAGAATTATTTCCCAAAGGAAAAAAAGCTTCTTGCTGTATTATAATTTGTAATAGATAATGGCTATTTTCCAAATACAATGATTGCGTACAGGATTCCGTTGACCATTCATGTCACTGTTGCATTGACCAAGCGTAGATCTGTTCAATTAAAGCTTTTGAAGTCATGTTATGTTAGGTCCTACATCCAAATACAAAGAGAGGTAAATGTATTTGTGTCTATTTTTTGATCTATGCAGTGGAATATGATAATTAAAACTAGATATAAAATGGTAAATCACACAATATGATATTCGAGGTAAATATTTTTTTATTCAAAGAATAAATACACAAAGATATGCTTACACCAAAAAATACAAACGATTCAATACAACATATCACTCTAAAAAGCTAAAATTCTTATCGTAAGATAATTAATACAAGAAATAAAGGCTATAATTAATGAGTGTTTATAAGTGTGTAAAAACTATATGAACAATATTGGGCAACACTACTTCTTGTAAGTTCTTAAGTAATATTTGGAAGGACTTCGCTATGAGTATCAGAGAAGTGATATGAATTATGATATGATTTGATTATTTTATAGAGGTAGGTAGCTTGGAGAGAAGGATATGATACGTAGAAGCATGGGGTCCATTAATTTAAATCAGCCTTTTGGTTCCTAATTCCTTGGAGGCGACCAAAAGCCTTTTATTAAAGACGACAAGGAAATTTCCTTGCCACAGATACATTTTGGAGCTTGACAAGAGGTGACAGGAAGTGTGAGTATACTTTAAGGAGACATGCCTTTTACTACTTAGCCATATTTCACTTGGTTAAGACTTTGAAGGCGACACCACCCTTTCATAAGCCTTGGAGGCCACACCCCTTAGAGAAACTACAAGTGAAAGAGGTGACATATGTTTTGTACGTGCTAAAAGGCAACAAGTACTATATGCCTTAACCAAATAAATCATAATTAACTCTTCAAGGTGACATGGTACTAGTACTTAGTCAATTTTGAGCTTCAAGGCGACATGGAGAAGCTAAGAGGCGATCATTCATTTACTTAGTTAGATTTCTATCCATTAATAAGTAAGGAGGCGATATATAAATGTATATTGGCCGCCTTGAGGATTCTTACTTAGTTTCTAGGAGATAAACTCCTTGGAGGTGACTAGAGTACTCATAAGAGGCAATATGTAGTTTTTCCTTAAAAACTTTTACACCCTTTAGGATCTTGAAGGCGACTAGCACATGATTATCTTAGACCTTTTGAGCCTTCTATTCCTTGAGCCTAAATTTTGATTTTTGTAACCTTTTGAGTTATACCACTTCTAATCTCCAAGTTTTATCGTCTTCTTGTAAACAATAAAACATTCAGTTTAGATATGAATCCTGACTTAACAATTATTCGAACGAAAATACTTAGTTTTCTTTCACGGATCACTGACACCTGGTGCAATTGGTCTGGTTCACAAACGAATATTTCCGCTCCCAGGCCTTCGTATTACACACATTATAAACCAGGGTTAATTCTTCTATCTTATACAATCAACTTTACTTAGAATCCTTTAGCTCTTCACACTAATCTTGAGAACTGCTTAGAATGTCTTCAACCTTATTACTCATTTGAGTAAACATATTAATGAACTTCATACGAAGTTCTGTTGATGACTTTGTCACTGGATTTCCCAAGATCATTATGTACATACCTAATGATTATTTTCAAGTCCTTGTTCTATGTTGAGTTATACAAAACAATATTTTTGAGATAACATATTCAGTTTCAATCTCGCTCAACATGTTACACTCTACATTGTCACAAGAAAGGCTCATGGGATTAGTTTGATTGCTATAGAGAATTATGCACTAAAAATAATTGATTATGAAGGTTTGGTGGATGATTTTGCTTTGAAATATGTTAGAAGGAGTTTTACGTTTAAGTGAGAGTTGATTTATTTTGTATTAGTTATAATCAAACAACTTTTCATTTGTATTAGTACAATTGTCTGGATGATTTTTTGTTACTTCATATATATAATATTATTTTGTCATTTGAGAGGGACTTATTTTTAAGATAAGCACATGGCGTCAAAAAGTCCAAGATGACCCTGCTACTAGGGTTGCCTAATTGTTTAATATGACTTGTTGTATACACTTAGTACAATCATGACAAACACAAAAGCTATGATATTTTGATTTTATTTATTTGAGTAGAAGACATGAAGAAAAATCTGAGCGCAAATTTGGTTAAGGTAAAAATTCTTTGGGCAAACTGGAAATTTTATTTGCTAAATTTATATTTTATTTAAGTTAGGCTTTTGATTTCGATTTTTTTACTTACTTACTTCGTAAAATTTTGGAGATGGGACTTAATACGGAGTATTGCAGGATTTTTTTCTAATTCAAATATTATTTTTTTCTCTATTACTTTTCATTTTTATTTTTCGTGTTTAATTATAATAATGGTCATAACTTTATAATAATTTTGTCCTCTATAATTGGCTAAACTCATTATAGACACTTGATGAATTTTTATCATATAATTATATGTTTGTTTTGTTACCTATGATACTTTTTAAAATCTAGTTCTTTATACAATGGTTGATGTGCTTTAACTTATATATAATACTGACCATTTTGCACTGGGTTGGATCAATAATAAAATTAAGAAAATAATAATAATTTTTTGATTAAGAACAAATTAACTAAAGATATCTTAAACAAAAACGGAAGTTATCTGATTGTATGTATATTTAGGACAATTATACTTCAAACAAAATTATGGTTAATACCGTAGAGATATATGATTAAAAATAATCTTGATTACACTATATAGATTCACTTATAAGGGATGAAAGTCAATTTAAGATGATAAATATATGTTAAAGACATGTGACTTGATTTACTAATATATCTCCGACTAGTTTGAAATCTAGGCAACTCAATAAAAAAACATACATGCAAGTCAAATGGTTGATTAAGAGGATTCAAGATTTCATAGTTTTCTATTATTGTTAAATTCTTGATATTTTTTATTATTTATCTTAGTTAATAGAATAATCCAACTCATAATTGGTTTTAAAACTAATTATTGAGATTCACAATAATACTTTGCATAGATATTCAGAGTCGCATGCATCATCTTTCTTTTTGGGATCGAAACTCTACTTTCAGAGATAAACTATAGCCGAGCATGTACACTTTCATGAGTTACATATGATAGTTGGTAATTTAAATCGATTAGCATTTAACAAACAAATTTTTGAAGATTTTTCTAGGATTAAAATCAAAACACTTGTGCACCCGTAGGGGATCCAAATTTTACGAATGAAGGTGAAAAGTTTATAATAAGAAATGGAAAGAAATTCATGAAGAAAAAATACGTGGGGAATGTTATACAATCTGTGAAAAATCAAGCATATAATAACCGTGTTCGTGTGTGTGTGAATAACAGAAACGTGTAGAGAAACAATTACAAAACAACCTAAATATAAATAACGAGGAGACAATGAACAAAAAACCAAGTCCAGTGTGTGAACTGTCTCCTTAAAGTGTATTTGCCTCTTACCGCGTGTGTGAGCGAACCATCTCTCAGAATAAAATGGGTTGCAGTGAAGCATATGGTCACTTCCTGCGAGTTTGAGACGAGCAAAAGAACTATCACCAAGAAGATAGAGAGAAAAAAGAGCGGCTAGTTTTTTTTTGATAATTCAAACCCTACCACTTAGTAACGAATATATACGGATAATAATACTTGTGTGCTACTCCATTAATTAATTAAACCGCATAATTTTTTTTTTCCGTGACCGACTCGAATTAATATTCTATCAAATTAATTATAATTATCCATATCGAAAACAAATTAATTAGTTAAAGCCCAAGCCCAGTGGAAATAAGAAGTACCAAAACTAGTATGTGATTGGATGACCCAATTATCGGATACATTCGTGTCCGCACGTTCCCCATGCGGCCTTTCCAAGCTTCAAATTAGCCTCGAAATCCCATGATCTACACCCCCATGCGCGCACGTAAAGGATGGAGCAATATCTTAGTAACTCATTTAGACACTACTAGATTGCTGTGCTATATAAAGAAATGGAAACCCCTTTCTATTTCAATGTGGGATATAAGGCTACTTAATTATATTTCCACTTTCAAGGAATGATCTTTAGATATTCATATCTCATTCATCTTTTAGTCATTTTGAGTGATTCAAAGTGCCTCGAAAAGCTTTCACGGGGGAGCACGAATTCTAAGCGCTCACACAACATTCGGTCACTCAAGTATGGCTCAAACATGACTTGACAATGTGGGGCTCAAACCCACATTTTCCAACCATCCCCCACATGGATGAGATTGATGTTTCAGTAGCAAAGACCAACAGACATAAAGTTTAACTTGGTGATAATTTCTTCGATCAAATATAGCATACAATGGGTGGAGAATACTCCTTGAACCTTCTCTCGAATAAGCATATCGACTTTATTGGTTAGACAGTGGACGTGCTTATCCATGAACTGTTTGACCGTTTGTGTAAACGATGATATACTTATCATTATATCTTTTTTGACTCGTTCAGCTCTTATGATTATGTACATTTTGGCCATGGAACATCGTCCTGGTTCTGTAGGAGTTTCTAAAGAATTGTGCCTCACAATTCTTCTTTGAGGTGGCCCACTTTTCTCCAAGATAGGTCATCTTTGTCTTAGAAGGTAACCTGAGTTTACTTAACTGAATTCCATGCGTTCACTCCTGAACTCCATGTATTCATCAAAAGATCATTAAAATCTCAAAAGCTTAACCTCGTGCCATACGGGTCTCAGTGTTTCTTTATCATAGGAACAGGCCAGGGGTTACCCCCATAATGATTTGGTCATCATGACTTAGTTGGCCCATGAACCAAGTTCTTGCGATCTCTAGTCAACATTGGTTGGGTGTCCATCATGATGCCGTTAAGCAATAAAATTAAGGCCCATCTCTCTTGATGATTTCTAAACCACTTCTCTTGATAACCCTTTGGTAAATTATCTTTTGACGGTATATAGTCGATAGTGATAATTCTGGTTCAAATTAACTGTCTAATGGAACTATGTCATCATCGTATGTGATGAAACTTTCCATTATATATTGTGCTATGTGCTCTTCCAATAGCGGATTGACTATCACAGTGTATCCCTATTGCAGTCACAGGCTTTGCCCATCGTGTAATATCCTCTAGAAATTGACGTAGATATTCCTCTTCGGCGCATATATCTAGTGCCAAAAACTCAGCTTCCATCGTGAAGTGAGTTATCACGGTCTGCTTTAAGGATTTCCATGATATTTCAGCCAAATCTAGTGTAAACACATAGCCACTCGTAAACTTTAGGGCCTTCTTGTTACATATCCAGTTCACGTCAGTATATCTCTCTAATACTGCTGGATATCTGCTATAGTACAGTCCATAGTCTCGAGTTCCTCTCAAGTACCTCATTACCCTTATGATCGCTTTCCAGTGATCAGCTTCGGATTACTCATAAACCTACTCAACTTGCTAATTAAGTATGTAATATCTGGTCTTGTACAACTCATTAGGTACATCATACTTCCAATTATTCTTGAGTATTCCAACCACGCAACCGCTATAATTTTGTTCTTGGATAGATGCAGAGTCATATCCACATGTGTCCCAACTTTCTCAAAGTCATCCCTAGAAACTTCTCAAGGATCTTGTCAATATAAAGAGGTTGACTCAAAGTGAGTCCCTCTGATGTTCTAGAAATCTAAATTCCTAGAATAACATTTGCTAGTCCCATATCTTTCATGTAAAATCTTGCTTTTAATATGTCCTTTGTAGATTTGATCACTTTATCACTACTTTCGACAATAAGTAGATCATCTATATACATTATCATCATGACATAACCGTTGTCATTATCCTTGACATAACTGTTCTTGTTATCCTTATAATAGGCACAACTAGAACATTCATTGATTTTGAAGCCACTGGCCAGCACAACCTTATCAAATTTCTCATGTCATTTCATAGGCACTTGCTTCAAGCTATACAGTGACTTCATTAGTCTACGGATTTTCCTTTCTTGTACAGGGACAAAAAACCCTTCAGGTTATTCCATATAATTTTTTTCATCTATATCCCCATTTAGGAAAGCTATTTTCACATCCATTTGATGTAATGCCAAATTTCGCATTGCACCGATAACAAACATCATCCTTATAGAAATTATTCTCGTTACTGGAGAATACATGTCAAAGTAATCAAGGCCTTTATGTTGCTTGTATACTTTGATGACAAGTCTCGCCTTATGTTTGTTCATATTGCCATCAGTTTTCAACTTCTTCTTGAAAACCCACTTGCTACCTAGAGGTGTACAACCAGCTGGCAAGTCCACTAATTCCCAATTATGATTCTGCAAAATTGAATTAACTTCGTTATTGATGGCCTATTTCCACATAGGGCCATCAGGTGAAGTAACTATTTTTTATAGGTTTTCGGGTCACCTTCCTTGAGCAAATAGGTCATAAAGTCAGACCCATAGGATTTCTTCGTACGTTGTCTTTTGCTCCTTCTCACGACCTCCACATTTCCGTCCTCACTTTCTTCACTCTCATTATTGTCATTTATAGACTCATGAGATTATTTAGACATTGTAGGAGGTTCGCTTCCTAGATTATCAGGAAAATATCGTCTCAAAAAATGATGCATTCCTAGATTCGATAATCATATTCTTCTGAATGTCAGGAATCTTGTACTCATACACGAGAAACCGATATGCAGTGCTATGTGGTGGATATCCGATGAAGATACAATTCACAGTTTTTGGACCAATCTTCACCTTCTTAGATGCAGGGATCGGTACCTTTACAAGGCACTGCCACACTTTTAAGTATTGATAACTTGGTTTCTCTTTCTTCCACATTTCATAAGGACTTTCCTTATTCTTTCTAATCTTCTTATTAATAAGATAATTTGCACTTAAGATGGATTCCCCCCACATCGACTTCGGAAGTCTAAAGCTTAACATCATCGCTTTCATCATCTCTTTGAGAGTGTGATTCTTCCTCCCAGTCACTCCATCTGGCTGAGGGGAATACAGTGCAGTGACCTCATGGACTGTACCATGTTGTGAACAAAATTCCCCAATGGGTTCCACATATTCACTTTCACAATCACTACATATCATTTTGATTTTCTCTTTTTATCGTGTCTCAACTTTTTCCTTATGGATTTTAAATTTATCTATAGCTTTGTCTTTTCTTTTAATCAAAATATATATAACAATATTTTAGAAAATCATCCATAAATTTAATAAAATACTTATTTCCTTCTCTAGTTGGAACAAAATTTAAATCACAAATGTCGCTATGTATTAAGTCAACCACTTTAGTATTTCTTTCAACTCGTTTAAAAGATGATCTCGTTAATTTTGCTTCAACACAAGTTTCACACTTATATTTTGAATCAATATTCAATTTTGGTAGGTATTCTTTAACATTTAATCTTAGTAAAGTGTCATAACTCATATGTCCTAATCTAGCATGCAATAAATTAGGGGACTCGTGTAAGTAAGCAGAAGAATTCTTCATTTCATTATTGTCCTTAACGGGCATAAAATTGAGCTTAAAAGCCCATAAGTTATATAGCCCTTGTCTACAAACATACCACTCTTAAACAAAATAACCTTATCTGACTCAATTACAATACGAAAGTCGTGTTTATTCAACAAAGAACCACACACAAGGTTCTTGCGAATATCAGGCACATAAAGTATATTCTTCAAAGTCAGATTCTTCCCAAAGGTCATCTTTAGAATCATTGTGCCTTCACCTTCAATGGTAGAAGTCGTTGAATTCCCCATGTAATGCTTCTCACTAGCATCGTAAGCTTTGAGGCTAGAGAAATTCTTCTTGTCCGAGAAAACATGCCTAGTAGCACCAGTATCCATCCACAACTCACGAGGATTAGAGCCAACCGGTTTCACTTTAGAGACCGTATCACAGAGGTCTATCAACCATCTCCTTGAAGATAGCATTGACCATGTTTGATTCTTTCATCTTGTTGGCCTTCTTAGATTCTTACAGTCAAAAGACCTATGACCCACTTTATCATAAATATAGCATTTCTCTTGAAACTTCGTCTTCTAAATCTTTCCTTTGGGTGCCAGCTTTGCCCCTTTACAGGAATTGGTCTTCTTGGGCTTGGAGCTTTGAATATGCTCAACCATGTTTTCCTTCTCAGTGACAACATTTACTTTCTTCTCAGATCCACTGTTGTCTTCTTTAGTGTGAAGCCTAACAATCAGATCCTCCATAGACATCTCCTTTCGCTTGTACTTAAGGTAGTTCTTGAAATCTTTCCATCTAGGTGGCATCTTTTCAATCACAGCAACAACTTGAAAAGTCTCATTAATGATCATTCCTTCAACATGAATGTCATGAATGAACACATATAGTTCTTGCACCTGACTGACCACAGTCTTAGAATCCACCATCTTATAGTCAAGAAAGCGGCAAAAAAAATCAACTTCTTAGCCCCGGAGTCCTCAGTTACTTATGGTTAAATGACTCCCATAAGGCCTTAGCTGTTGACTTTAAAATTTACACATTATATAACGAGTCAGCCAAACAATTCATCACATCATTCCGAAAAATATAGTCGGAGTGCTTCCAAGCATCAACAGCATACACAGTCTCCGCCTTACTCTCAACAGTGAACAATGGTACCTCTTCTTTTATGAAGCGATCCAGATACAATGTGGTCAGATAAAAGTGCATCTTTTGTTTCCAACATTTGAAGTTCATTCCATTGACTTCCCAAGTTTATCAGCATGTGTAGCACACATTGTGGGCATAACAGGTACAAGCAAACACCACATGTGTGACGGAAAGTATGTGAGTTTGTATTACAGGAGTATGCACATTAGTAGGCACCACATGTATAGTTGGAGGAACGAATCATGCCGATGTCTGTCCAAAGGGCACACTAAACTGTCCAATGACAGTGTGTCCCGCAAGCACATGTTCCGAGGGAACATGTCCAACATGTGTCTAACTCCCATCTGTGTATTAGGGTTATGGGTTGGCTGGTGAACCCCATCAGATCCAGTGATCTTTGCGTTGGGATCAGCCGTCGTGTTCATCGCGTTGTTCACAGTGTTATTATCCATAAGTCCGTAACTCAAACAAACAAGCAAACACGTAATCAGTAATCACATATATAAATATATTACGCTTTAAGATTGTTATACAATCTACGAAAAAGCAAGCATATAATAATCGTATTCGTGTGTCTGTAAATAACAGAAACATGCAGAGAAATAATTACAAATCAACGTAAATATAAATAACGAGGAGACAATAAAGGAAAACCCGAGTCCAGTGCGTAAATTGTCTCTTTAAAGCGTATTTTCCCCTCACCGTATGTGTGAGCGAACCGCCTCCCAGGATAAAACAGATAGTAGTGAAGCAAGTGCGTCACTTTCAGCGAGTTTGAGACGAGAACGAGAACTATGACCAGGAAGACAGAGAGAAAAGAGCGACGAGGATTTTTCCGGATAATTCAAACTATTCGACTTAATAATGAATATATAGGGATAACAAGACTTGTGCGCTACTCCATTATTAATTTAATCGAGTTAATTAATTATTATTAATCCGTAACCGACTCGAATTAATATTTTGTCAAATCAGTTAAAAGTATCCGTATCAAAAATGAATTAATTAGTTAAAACCCAAGCCCAGTGGAAATAAGAATTAGCAAATTTGGTTCGTCCAAACTAGTCTGTGATTAGACGAACCAATTTTCTGCTACATTCGTGTCCGCACATCTCCCACGCGGCTTTTGCAAGCTTTGAATTAGCCTTGAAATTCTATGATTTGCACCCCTTGCGCGCACGTATAGGACAGATCAATATCTGAGTAACACTTTCAGACACTACTAGAGTGTTGTGTTATATAAAGTAATGAAAACCCCTTTTTCATTTCAACGTGGGATATAAGGTTGCTTAATTATATTTCCACTTTTAAGGGATGATCTTTAGATACTCATATCTCATTTATCTCTTAGTCATTTTGAATGATTTAAAATACCTCGAAAAGCTCTAACAGAAGAACACGCATTTCAAGCGTCATTTGTTGCGCTCACGCAACATTTGCTCACTCAAGTATGGCTCAAACATTATTTGACAATGTGGGGCTAATACCCACATTTTCGAATATGAATACTATTAAAATATATTTAAAATTAAATGTTAGATATATTTGATAATGTCATGGCTAATATGTTTTATGTTTAGATTTCAGATCTTATTTGAACAGAACAAATCAGTACTTAACTGATCAGTACTTATACTGGACGACAGAACTTAAGGGATATCAGTACTTATGTTATCAGGAGATAAGCATCAGGAGATAGATATCGGAACTTAAGTGCTGAAGGACGATCAGATAAGGACAGTAGCTGATTAAAGTTAAGAAGATCAAGATAAACATAAGAAGAGATATGCATGAAGAAGGAATTCCGTAAAGAATGGAATACTTGGAAGAAAAGATATCTGATTGATATATATTAGGAAGCAGAATTATATTCCATATCAATTAGCGATTATCTTGTAACTGTGTAGTATATAAACACAGACATAGGGTTTACACTATAAGTGTTATCATTATCGAGAATATTATTTACTGTAACCCTAGCAGCTCTCGTGATATTTTGTTCATCACTGAGAGATAACAGTTCCAGATTGTAACAGAGTTTATTGTTTCAATAAAGTTTGTTTTCTGTTACATAAGTTCTTGAAGTTTGATTTGATTGTAATAAACACTGTATTCACCCCCTCTACAGTGAAAGTGTGACCTAACAAGTGGTATCAGAGCCTTCTGTTAACACACATACAGTTAAAGATCCAAACACAATCATGTCTGACACAGAAACTCCAACTAAGCCTACCAAAACTGAGGAATCATCAAAGACATCAACTCAGAGTCGATATGAGACTATCAGAGTTCCCATATTGAGACCATCTGAATATCCCATATGGAAGGTAAGGATGACCATGTTTCTGGAAGCAACAGATCCAGAATACCTTGATAGAATCAAGGAAGGGCCTCACAAACCTACCAAGCTCCCTGTTGTAGTTGCAGGTGAAGCAGCAAAGACCGTACCAAAGGAAAAGAGTGATTACACTGCTGAAGATATAGCATCTATTGCTAAGGATGCCAAGGTACGACACTTATTGCATAGTGCCATTGATAATGTAATGTCAAACAGGGTAATCAATTGCAAGACTGCTAAGGAGATATGGGATGCATTGGAGACAAGGTGTCAAGGAACTGAAACAGTTAAGAAGAACAGGAAGACAATACTGACTCAAGAGTATGAACACTTTGACTCTAGGACTAATGAGTCATTGACTGATGTATATGATAGATTTGTCAAACTCTTGAATGACTTGTCATTAGTAAATAAGGAGTATGATCTTGAAGATACAAACCTTAAATTCCTGTTAGCTCTTCCTGAATGTTGGGATTTGAAGGCAACAACAATAAGAGACAACTACAATCTTGATGAAATAACTCTTGATGAAATCTATGGAATGCTCAAGACTCATGAACTTGAGATGGAACAAAGAAGCAAGAGGAAAGGAGGAAAGTCAAGGACAGTTGCTCTCAAGGCTGAAGAGGAATCCCCCAAACCACCTTCCTCAAAGAAAGACAAGGGTAAAGCTCTTATCATAAAGTCTGATACTGAGTCATCAAGTTCTGAGAGTGATGATGACTCAGATTCTGAAAGCTTGCCTGAAACTGATGCTGATGAGGAGATGATGAAGCTGTGTGCTCTTATGGTGAAAGGAAACACAAAGATTGCATACAGGAAGTTCAGGAAGGGAAAGAAGTTTTCCAGGAAAGGCATAAGTTCTGATAAGAAGAATTTCAGAAGATCTGAAGGAAGAGGAGGAAAGTCTGACAGAGGAGATTACGCTAATGTTAAATGTTATAATTGTGGTGAGAAAGGCCACATATCTCCTGATTGCAAGAAGACCAAGAGTGACAAAGGCAAAGCTCTTGTCACAAAGCAGAAAAGCTGGACAGACACCTCAGACTCTGAAAGTGAGGAGAACTATGCATTGATGGCAAATGCTGATAAATCAAGTTCTGAGAGCAGTTCTGAAGCTGCTGAAACAAAGGTACCTCAGACTACTTATGCTTTTCATACTGATGATATTAATGAGTTGAGAAGATATCTTAAAACCATGTTTGTTAGTTATAGAGATCAAACTTTAACATGTGAAAGATTAACTTCTGAAAATCTTGCTTTTAGGAAAAGAAATGATTTCTTAGAAAAAGAGTTAGTCATGTTCCATCAAACTCAGCAGGATAGAGATGATGCTTTTTATGTTAGGGATGAAGTGCTAAAAATGAATGAATCTCTAAAAACTGAGTTAGAAAAGGAGAGAGAGATTATCAGAACTTGGACTAACTCTGGCAAAACAACTCAAAATTTGCTAAGCAGTGGAAACTGGAAAGAGGGCTTAGGCTATGGAGAAAATAAAAATGAAAAAGGAACTGTAGAAATTAAGCCTGTTGATAAGCAAAAGCCGAAGTTAAAACCTGTTAAGTTTGTAACTGAAAAATCTGAAAATGAGAAATCAGAAGTTAAAAAGGAATTAGCTTCTGACAAACTAAAACAGGAAAAGACAGCTGAAGTTAACATAGGCTTAATGACAAAGAAGCAGCTTAAGCATAAGCTGAAAGATGTTAAGAATGCAAACAAGGTAAAATCACCTAGAAAAAACAGGAATGGAAAGGAAGGTGTGAATAAAATCAATAACTATAAATCTGTTCCTGATGCTCCTAGGAAAGCGTGTCATAACTGTGGAAGTTCTAACCATCTGGCTTCTTTTTGCAGGAAGAATAAGAATATTAACTCCTTATCTACAAAATCAGGAGTTAAGAGTCAGTCTGTTAGATACAAACCACAAGATCCTTGTTTTCATTGTGGTAGTTTATGGCATTCCATTTATACTTGTAAGGAATATCATAGTTTGTACTATGATTATTATCAAATAAAACCTTCTTTAAAGAAAGTTTCTGTTGTTCCTTTTAGTGTAAGTTCTGATTCAAAGTCTGGTAGTATAAGTTCTGATAAGAAAACTGTTAACATAAAATCTGATGCTAAATCCGCTGCAAATGTTAACAAACCTAAAAAGGCCAAAGGATCCAAGCAAGTCTGGGTCCTTAAAACTAATAATTAGTGGTCTTTTTGATTGCAGGGCAACAGGAAAAATATTTTAGTTCTGGACAGTGGATGTTCAGGACATATGACTGGAAATAAGGCCCTGCTATCAGACTTTGTGGAGAAAGCTGGCCCAAGTGTTTCTTATGGAGATGGCAACATTGGAAAAACTTTGGGATATGGCAATATCAATCTTGGGAATGTCATCATTAAAGATGTAGCTCTGGTCTCAGGACTTAAACACAACTTACTGAGTATAAGTCAAATCTGTGACAGAGGTTATCATGTTGATTTCTTTGCAGAACATTGTGAAATAGTTAGTAAATCTAAAGAAAAAATTGTTCTGAAGGGATTCAGGCGTGGTAACATTTATGAAGCTAAGCTTTCAACAAGTTCTGATGGTTCTGCAATCTGTTTAGTAAGTAGAGCCTCAACTGAAGAAAGCTGGAATTGGCACAAGAAACTCTCTCATTTAAACTTCAACAAGATAAATGAACTGATCAAGAAAGATCTTGTGAGAGGACTGCCAAAATCAGTGTTTGTTCCTGATGGTCTTTGTGACTCATGTCAGAAGGCTAAACAAAGAAAATCTTCGTTCAAGAGCAAGACTGAATCATCAATTCTTGAGCCTTATTATCTGCTTCATGTTGATCTATTTGGTCCAGTGAATGTCATGTCTATTGCAAAGAAGAAATATGCGTTGGTCATAGTAGATGAGTTCACCAGATACACATGGGTGTATTTCTTGCACACAAAAAGTGAAACTGCATCTATCCTGATTGATCATGTCAAACATCTGGATAAATTGATCAAAGATTCTGTGAAAATTTTGAGGAGTGATAATGGCACTGAATTCAAGAATCTGATAATGGAAGAGTTCTGCAAAAATCATGGAATAAAGCAGGAATTTTTTGCTCCTGGAACTCCACAGCAAAATGGAGTTGTTGAAAGGAAGAATAGAACTCTCATTGAAGCTGCACGAACAATGCTTGAAGAAGCAAAGCTTCCAACCTATTTCTGGGCTGAAGCTGTGCAGACTGCTTGTTTTACTCAAAATGCAACACTCATTAACAAGCATGGAAAAACACCATATGAGATGGTGAAGAACAAGAAGCCAAATCTCAAATACTTTCATATATTTGGATGTAAGTGTTTTGTTCTCAAGACTCATCCCGAACAGCTATCCAAGTTTGATCTAAAAGCTGATGAGGGAATCTTTGTTGGATATCCACTTTCTATAAAAGCCTTCAGAGTCTATAATTTGAGAACAAAAGTGGTCATGGAATCTATCAATGTCTCTTTTGATGACAAGAAGATCACTGGACTTGAAGATTGCATTGATCATGATCAGCTGAGATTTGAAAATGAAGATTCATATTCTGATACCTCAAGTCCTGACAGTCTAAGTCCTGATACTGTAAATTCTGATGGATTAAACTCTGATGTTATTGAAACTGTGGTGACTACGTCAAAGGAAGATGCACCAATGCAGGGGGAGCATACTCAAGATATTATCACATCTCAAGAAGCATCAGAACATACATCTGGCTCTTCAAATTCTGATTCGTCAAGTTCTGATAAGCCAAGTACTGACAGTACTGAAAATCTAAATACTGAAGG
The DNA here is from genome assembly GCF_009905375.1 of Apium graveolens. Taxonomy (NCBI): domain Eukaryota; kingdom Viridiplantae; phylum Streptophyta; class Magnoliopsida; order Apiales; family Apiaceae; genus Apium; species Apium graveolens. The sequence goes on along the minus strand of NW_027418287.1, from coordinate 1,497 downwards.
ATCCAACTCAGAGAGCATAGTTTCAGGGGGAGCATCAGAAAATGAAACCGAAGACAGCATGAATCATGGGGGAGCATCCAGTTCTAGAGAAAATCTTCCATCTGCAAGGAAGTGGACAAAATCACATACACCTGATTTGATAATTGGAAATCCTGAGGCAGGTGTCAGAACTAGAACAGGTACTTCGAATGAATGTCTTTACAATTCTTTTCTCTCTCAGTCTGAGCCAAAGAAAGTGGAAGAAGCTCTTCAAGATGCTGATTGGGTGCAAGCAATACAGGAAGAGTTGAATGAATTTGAAAGAAACAAAGTCTGGACCTTAGTGCCAAGACCTAAGAATAGATCGGTTGTTGGTACAAAGTGGGTATTCAGAAACAAAACTGACAGTGATGGCATAATTGTAAGGAACAAGGTAAGGCTGGTTGCAAAAGGATATTCTCAACAGGAGGGAATTGACTATGATGAAACATTTGCGCCAGTTGCTAGGTTAGAAGCCATAAGGATATTCATGGCTTATGCTGCTCACAAAAAGTTTACTGTCTTTCAAATGGATGTGAAAAGTGCTTTTCTCAATGGAGAATTGGAAGAGGAAGTATATGTTGAACAACCTCCAGGCTTTGTAGATTCCAAACATCCAGATTATGTCTACAGGCTTGATAAAGCACTTTATGGACTTAAGCAAGCTCCTAGAGCATGGTATGAGACTTTAGCTCAGTTTCTTCTGGAAAGTGGATTCAACAGAGGAACTATTGACAAAACACTGTTCTATCTCAACCATGGCAAGGACTTACTTTTGATCCAGATTTATGTTGATGATATTATTTTTGGGTCTCCAAATGACAAACTTTGCAAAAAAGTTTGCCAAACTAATGCAGTCAAGATATCAGATGAGTATGATGGGAGAACTCAGTTATTTTCTGGGCCTTCAAGTCAAACAGAGTGAAGAAGGAACTTTTATTTGTCAATCTAAATACACCAGAAACTTGCTGAAGAAATTTGGAATGCAAGACTGTTCAAGTGCATCCACTCCCATGGCCACTGCAACAAAACTGGATAAGGATACTGGTAATTCAGTAGATATTACTGATTACAGAGGTATGATTGGCTCACTTCTCTATCTAACTGCTAGTAGACCAGATATCATGTTTGCTACCTGTCTTTGTGCAAGATTTCAAGCAGATCCAAGAGAACCTCACTTAACAGCTGTAAAAAGAATCTTTAAGTATCTTAAAGGAACAGCTGATCTAGGATTATGGTATCCTAGAGAATCAGATTTTAAATTAATAGGTTACTCAGATGCAGATTTTGCAGGTTGCAAAATTGACAGGAAAAGCACAAGTGGTAGCTGCCAATTTCTTGGAGGCAGGTTGGTTTCTTGGTATAGCAAGAAACAAAAGTCAATTTCCACATCAACTGCAGAAGCAGAGTATATTGCTGCAGGAAGCTGCTGTGCACAGATTCTCTGGATGAAGAATCAGTTACTGGATTATGGGTTAA
>NW_027418286.1:0-103695 GCF_009905375.1 Apium graveolens | reverse complement strand
TTATTGAAGAACTGTCCTTTGCTTTTGAAAAATCTTGGTTTCTTTACTCTAATATTAGAGAATTTTCTAGCCAAGTAAGCCATTGATTTGTCTAGCTCATCAAGCTCATCAAGAGTGTAGAACTCATCTTCTTCATCCAATTCCAGTATGACTTGCTCTTCAGTATCATTGGCTCTTTTCTCACTTGTAGGAATGACTGGAGTTGGGGATCTTTGCTCATCATTAAAAGTCTGGCCTTCATTCATAATCAGTGCACTTGAGTCATCCATTACATATCCTTGACCAGACCTTAATGACCTCTTTTGAATCATTTCAAGTTCATAAGTTTTCAGAACCCCATAGAGCACTTCCAGTGTGATTCTACTCAAATCCCCTCCTTCTCTGATTGTAGAGATCTTTTGTTCCAAATGGTCAGGGAAAGTGAGCAAGAACTTCAAATTCACTTCTTCAACATCATAAAATTTATCATGAAGCTGCAAGTCATTTATCAGCTTATTAAACTTTTCAAACACATTAGTAATACCCTCCTTTGGTTTAGACATAAAACCCTCATACTGAGAAATCAATATCCTTCTTTGATTTGACCTAACCTCCTCAGTTCCTTCACAAAGTATTTCAATCTTTTCCCAGATCTGTTTAGCAGTGTCACAGTTGACAATGTTATTATACATTACATTGTCAAGTGACTCAATTAGTATCAGTTGCAAAGCACTATCTAGGGAAACTTTCTCTCTTTCAGGTTCAATATACTCAGAAGGATCCTTGGGAGCATAATGAGCTGGAATAACCATATCTCCATCTGTGGTTTCCTCAACTCTAACTACAGGTGTGAAGGGCCCATTCTTGAGGATACCAATATAAAGGTGATTGGTCATTCTTATAAACAACAACATTTTCTTTTTCCATAAAGAGTAATTGGCCTTATCAAAGGGAGGAATCTTGATACTACTGATTTTATGTGTATTTATTTTTCCAAGATCTAATCTGTTTACTTTCAGATTTTGATCTGATACCACTTGTTAGGTATGAATACAATACAGAGGGGGGGGGTGAATGTGTTTTGGCTTAAATGTATGATTTTCGATCGACTTAGGTTTTAACAGTTGGTTGTTGTTAATGATTTAGTAGAATGGATGTTAAACATAAATAGCTGAGCAAATATGTAAAACAAAGATCTTCAAAACTCACTTAATTTTATATTAAAAATCAAGCAGTGTTTTGCTACAAAATCTCTAAGTTCTTGTTTTAGAACTTAGCTTCTTTCTTGAGAGAGAACACACAAAATTTTCTAATCTGATTGTCCTTCTTAACTTAACTAGAGGACCAGTGTTAACTTTATAACCCAGTTAACTGCTGGTTTACATGGTGGATAATAAACATGCTATTATCTTTACTAAACTGTCACTTGTCATTTCTATTTATAGAAAAGCAAATCTTCCATTTCTGGCTTAGCATATCTTTAGCTTCCCGTGATTACTTTAATCTCCTCTGTCAGTTAATCTTTGTCGTTGATCTTGCATATCTCTCAAGCTACTTTTTGTAGACTTGTCAATCCAGCTGTGTGAATTGTTTGTTGATTTGTAACCTTGGATATTGAACTGTTCTGCAATTTTTTACTTAGAGAAATTTCTTCACTTCGAGATCTCCAATTAAGCCGTAGAGAACTCGACATCTCGATAGGCATGATGGCTTGTCGATATCTTTGAAACTTCATTGTTGTCTAGACTTATCGACAACTCTGAGTTCTCTAGAGAATTTTGGTTTATCGAAAACTCAGAGTTCTCTAATGGACTTTGGCTTATCGATAACTCAGAGTTCTCTAATGAATGTATACTTGTCAATATCTCTGAGTTCTCGACAGACAATTCCTGAGTTCTCTATACCCGGTGGATGTTGTTTATCCGTCGGGTAGACATTCCTCATCCGTCGAGTAGATATTGCTCATCCATCGGGTAGATGTTACTCATCCGTCGGTACTCTCTGGAGTTTAAATGACTTCTCGATAAGTCATTCTAGAGTTCTCGAATGATTTCTCTATAACACTAATTATGTGACTTTTAGAGATATTGACTTAGAATGTTTTACACCAAACAGATTTATTCAATTTCCAGCTTCTTCATAATTCATCTGAGGCATGATCTTCTTGATCTTCTTCCAGATAGAATTCTTAGGGTTGACACTGTTTAGAGAAAAATGCTCCAGTCTACTCCATTTAAATTTTACAGACATTAAGTGTTACAAGTATGAATTACATATTAAGGTTACAATACAACTAATCTTAGGGTTGTCAGTATGACTTAGTCTTGTTATGATACAGGCATGTCTTGTACAACAATCTCCCCCAATTTGTGAGAAGATTGCTTATCACAAATTCATGCCTGTTAACAAGACTAACCCCAAGTTAAAGAATGAAAATAAAATGATACAAAAGCTGATACAACACTTGTATATTGGATAGTTTACAATAATTAAGTAAAGACTGAGCTGTCTGATTCTTTCTCAATTATGTTCTTAATTTGCACAAGTATTTCCAATTCTTCTAGGATGGGGGTGTCAGCTAGAGCCTCTATTAGTTTCAGCAAATCTGGCTAAGGATATCTAGCTAACATCCCTATCCTGTAACTTGACAAAGAGCCAGCTTTTATATTCAGAAATGTTCCATCCTTTGATATTCTGCTATTGCCTGCTATTGATGATATTCTTACCTCCAGTAATCTTTAACATTCTTCTGAGGCATAATTCTTTGACATCATCTATTATATATTACAATCTCCCCCAACTTGTTCATTCTGAAATTATGCACAAGTTCTGATTGATGATGTCAAAAACTTTAACTAAATGCAGAAACGAAAACCAGTCTTCCCATCAGGTCTTCTTTTGTTGAGTTGCATTTAGATTTATTCAACATCCATTATCTGTTTTGGCATTTAGATATATTCTCCCCCTTTTTGACATTATCTCCAGGAAGAAAAATCCAGTTAAATGCACATTGTTCAAGCTGCTGTCATTGTCCATTTGGAACATTGTCTGCAACTTCAAACTTCACTAGGATTCATCGTGATAAGTTTTAAACAATAGCAGTTTCACTTAGATCTGCAGAAAAATCTGTTAGTGAAAAAAATCCTAAGCTCTCTGTTCTTTTGAATAAGTGGTCTCACCAATTGTCACTGCACAAGTCTCATGACTTTTAAGAGTCAGAGTTCCCTTACAAGGATTACTAAATCCATACATTCATCTACCTCTCCTTTTTCCAGGAAGGATCCTGCCTCTCTTATTCTTTGTTTTTCACTCAATCTTTTCTCTTATTCTCACATGAAAGGCTCAAATGTTGTTTGACCTACATAAATAAGAGGTGGCTGAGAGGAGGTAATCTGTGATCATATGATTAGAGGAAAACCATATAGGGCTAATCAAACTCATTTCACCAGAAAAAAATGCATAAGCATCTATGACCGGGGTCACAGTTTGACTCACCGATTGCTCTGTGATTGTGACAGTGTGTTGTCCTCCAATTGTAGTGAGAACCTCCATTGGAATTAGAGAGGATTTGACTGGGTTACTGTCATGTACACCAGCCTCAAACCTTTGTGCACCTTGCAGAGCACTGTCACATAAATGTGATAAGATTGCCCTTTTTATGACATTGTCCTAGGCAATTGTTCTTCTAGCTTTGACTGCTGAGACAGCTTCTGCTAGAGTTATGAGGGGAGTTGTTCCTTCTTGAGGAACCTCCAATTGAATTGGAGAGGATTTAGATAGCTCCCCCTCAGGAGTACTACCCTCAAACATTTCAGTCTGTGAAGACTGTTTGTGCACATGAAGGTGCCTAAGTGATATTCATGAAAAGCTTGATAAATTTCCATGTTTATGATACCAGTTCCTTTTTCTCAAACAATCAGAACAACTGAAGAACATTTTGGGAATTTTGTCCTTTTGTAAAACAGGTTCCTTTTGAGAGTTAACTGAGTAGGGTTGTGTTTGAGTTTATGTTTGTGTTGCTGTTGTTGTTCCATACTTAATGAAAGTTCTGATTCTTGTCTGAAAGTTCTAGTTTGTGTTTGAAATGTTTTAGCTGCAGTTTAACACAAATACCTGTTGATTGAAACTTGAATCTCCTGTTATTGTCTGAGTGGATTGTGTTGAACCTGTAATGCATTGAACATATTTATCTGTATTGATTAGGCATAACCATTGAGACATGCAGTTGCAAGTATATTTATTAGGCATAACCATTGAGACATACAGTTGCAAGCATTATGACAGGAAAACTGATAATCAATTAATTTGTAAACACAAGGTAATCATGACATAAACAATCAAGCAACAAAAACAAATTGATAAAGAAGAAGATAATTTTATTGATATTAAACATAGTGTACATTAGGATGCAGATTACATAAAGTAAATCCTAATCCTAACTACTCTAATTTAGACTTCTTCTCAGCCTCCAACCTCCTTGTCCTGCGCTGGTAAGCCCTGGACATGGAGTGTGCAAGAGAGATGATCCTCTCCTGCAGCTCCAAAATAGCAAGGCGTTGCTGCTCAGCTACCCTGGCTCGCCTCTCCTGCTCGAAAGAGGCTTCTATCTCAAAGAAAAGAATGTCGATTTGATCATCCCACGAGAGTCCGTAAAAGACCACAAGTGGAACATCAACGGGGCTGTAAACTACCCCCTTGATACGGACACGAAGTCCGAAAGGATCAAAATACACCAAATCATCATTCAAATGATGAACCGGTAGATAAGCTCCATTAACAAGTCTGTAGAAGACTGGGGCATCCCTTTGAATGAGAGAGAGAGAGAGAGAGATGAACAGAAGGTGAGTTTGAAATTTGATGTTCTTGTTGAGAGTAGAAGAGTGATGAGTGATAAAGAGTGAAACGTCTTAATTTATAAAGGGAGTAAATATAGAAATCAAGAGACTCTTGAGTTGCCCGGATAATAGGAGTAATAATCACATAAGCCTACTAGACAGCTAGAAATGACTAGTGACTATTCCCCATGCAAGTACTCAAGAATATTAGTTTATAGAAAAAGTAGCTTATCGAGAAGTCAAAGATGACTTATCGAGAACTCTGATAAATACCTAGTTTGTCCGAAAATGGACTAAAATAATTCTAATTTATTTTAATTGAATCAAATTGAAATCAGAATAAACTTACCAAAAGTATTTGTCTAAAATAATTCATTGAATTAAATTATTTTAGTTCTGAGTTATTGATATATCTCAAAATAACCTTGTCGAGAACTCTGTGAATTAACATTATTAGAGAACTCTACATGGTCTTATCGATAAGTCATAATATAGCTTATCGAGAAGTCAGTCGAGAAGTCTGTAAATAGACTTATCGAGGACTCACTCTAGAACTCTATAATGACTTGTCGATAAGTCATTTTGGCTTATTGAGAACTCAGTTCTCTATCCTTTTAAGTGCTGTTTTTCTGCCTTGTGTTAATTTTACACATTAAAGATGTAAATTAACAACTAAGCAGTTTACTTAGAAGTTGAAATATTCTAAGTTAAATTTTATTTTATTTTTTTGAGTTTTTTGAAGAAAAATAAATATACAGAGATTCTGAAATATTTATAATTCATATTTTAGTTAATTTCTAATTAAATCAAACTAGGTTGATTTATTAGAAATTAATCTGCTGCAAAACATTAGCAGAGTTCTTGCCTTAGGATGAAGAATTGAGCATTCCAATTTCACTCACAAGTCTAGTGAAGGTTGCTTCATCCAAAGGTTTAATAAAAATGTCAGCTAATTCTTTTTCTGTTGGGACAAAAATGAGCTCAATGGTACCATTTGCAGCATGTTCCCTGATAAAATGGTACCTAACATCAATGTGCTTTGTTCTAGAGTGATTAACTGGATTAGCTACTATAGATATGGCACTAGTATTGTCACACATAATAGGAATTTTGTGTAACACTAGACCATAGTCCATTAGCTGATTTCTAATCCAAAGCACTTGAGCACAAAAACTTCCAGCAGCTATATATTCAGCCTCGACTGTGGAAGTTGACACAGATTGTTGTTTCTTACTATACCAGGACACAAGTCTTTGACCAAGAAATTGACAGCTCCCACTAGTACTTTTCCTATCAACCCTGCATCCAGCAAAATCTGCATCTGTGTATCCAACAGCTTCAAAACCAGTTCCCTTATGATACCATAATCCCAAGTTTGGAGTTCCCTTTAAGTATCTGAAAATCCTTTTTACAACCATCAAATGTGATTCCTTTGGATTGGCCTGAAATCTGGCACATAGACAAGTAGCAAACATGATGTCTGGTCTACTAGCTGTCAAATAGAGCAATGAACCAATCATTCCTCTGTAGCTTGTAATATCCACACTTTTGCCTTTCTTGTCTTCATCCAATCTTGGTTGCAGTAGACATTGGTGTAGATGCAGGTGAGCTATCCACCATACCAAATTTCTTCAATAAGTCATTCACATATTTGGTTTGGCTGATGAAAATACCATCACTTCTTTGACTAACTTGAAGACCAAGGAAGTAACTCAATTCTCCCATCATGCTCATTTCATACTCACTCTGCATTAGCCTAGAGAATCTTTGACAAAGATTTTCATTTGTAGATCCAAAGATGATATCATCCACATAGATTTGAACTAGGATCATATCTTCATCATGCTTCTTTTAGAAGAGAGTCTTATCAATAGTACCTCTGGTAAAACTGTTAGGTCACACACACTGTAGAGGGGGTGAATACAGTGTAAAGTACAATCAAATCGAACTTTAAAAACTCAAGTAACAGAAAACAAACTTTATTGAAACAATAAACTCTGTTACAGTATGGAACTGTTACCTCTCGGTGATGAATAAACATCACGAGAGCTGCTAGGGTTACAATGAATAATCTTCTCAAATATGATAACACTTATAGTGTAAACCCTATGTCTCTGTTTATATACTACACAGTTACAAGATAATTGCTAATTGATATAAAATATAATTCTGCTTTCTAAAATATATCAATCAGATATCTTTTCTTCCAAGTATTCTATTCTTCATAGAATTCCTTCTTCATGCATATCTCTTCTTATGTTTATCTCGATCTTCTTTCCTTTAATCAACAACTGTCCTTATCTGAACATCCTTCAGCACTTAAGTTCTGATATCCATCTTCTGATGATTATCTCCTGATAATATAATTACTGATATCCTTAAGTCCTGACTTCCAGTAAGTACTGATTTATCCTGTTAAAGTACGATCTGAAAACTAAACATAAATCATATTAGCCATGACATTATCAAATATATCTAACAATCTCCCCCAACTTGTAAATTAGCATAATATACAAGTTTAATAGATATTTGATGATGTCAAAAACATTAAGTACAAATGCATGCGAATTAGACTAGATAACTACAACTTACAGTCCTTAAAGCTTTACCAATATTTAACTTCTGATAACAGCTTTAGTCTGTACAAATATCAGAATTTAATCAGTTGTAGATCTTGACTTGGCTTCATCTTCTGATCTCTCTGATGTCAGGAGTTGTTTTGAGATAGTTCTTCAACAAACATATCTCAGCATATCTAAGTTCATCAATCATCCTGCTTTTAGCATCTTTAAGCTCTGCAGTATCTTCACCAATTTGAAAGATTGCAGCCCTGAGATCATTAATCTTGGCTTTTCTTATATCCTGATCCAGTCTGATCAAATATGCCTTATCAGACTCAAGATTGAATTCCACAGCCCTGTAACCCAAAAAGGTAGTTATAATTTTAGCAGTGTTGGGCTTCATTTCAACTAAATCACCCTTATGATCTCTGTACTTTGGAACATATGTGCTGTCAAACTTAACAGAATAAAGTCTTTTCTGTCTCTGACTCTGATCCTTCAAATAGTTTGCAGCACTTCCTGTTAATCTGTCATCCACTTGAAGTAAGAATAGTACATGCTCCAATTATTCAAAATACTTCAATGGAACGGCATTTTGCCTTATATGATAAACCCTACCATCTGTCATGAAGTACGACAAGATGTATTCTTTCAAATAGGTATGGTAAACCATTTGTACAGATTCCAGTTGATTCAATCTCTCAGGAGTTGCTCCAATACCTGGTTCACTCAAGGAAGTTGGATCATTGGTAGTGTTCTGTATTCTTCTTTCATCAGCACTTCCCAATCCAGTTTTATCTCTTGCTTCCTTTCCAGTAACTACTCTTGCTTCAAAACCACTTGCAGCAGTCTTCAAAGGTTGAGTCTGTTTTGCTTTAGTGAATCCTGGTAGGAGTTTCTTTGATCTATCTTCTGATATCAAGTTAACTTGAGCTGTGTCAGAGGTTACTTGCTTCTTCAAAATATCAAAACTTACTGTCTCTTGACTCTAAACAACTTGAGCCATGTCAGAGGTTATCTTAAGAACTTTTCTTGAAGTCAGAGCAAGATCATCCTTTTCATCAGTGATTTCTTCATTCTTAGGAGGCACATAAACCTTGATAGGTTCACCAACCTTTTCTTTACCCTTGGATCTTGGATCTATCTGCGGTTGTGATTTAACCAATGTCGCTTCAGTATTTGTCCTTTCTTTTATCACAATGCCTTTGAGTTTTGGAAGTGTCTTTTCACCAGAAGCTTCAGATTTAGATGTGACTTTCTCTGATTTAAGTCTGGCTTTTTCTTCCATTAAACTCTCCAAGTCCATTCCTGGATTTTCCTGAAGAAATAACTGTCTTGACATTTCTTTATCAAGATCTAAAAGTTCATCAGAACTTTTCCTTTTACCAGTAGCAGAACTAATTCTTTTCCCAGTATCAGAACTTGTCCCATGACTTGTGATTTCAGCTTTTCTTGATGAGAAACCTCTACCTCGACTATGACCTCTACCCATTCCAGAGTTTCCTTGATCATCCCTTTCATCATCCTTCCCTTTCAGTGTCTTATCAGTCTTGCATTTGGACTTAATTACTTTCTCCCCCTTTTTGGCATCAGCAGGTAATAGAAGAGAGACAAGCAATTCCACTGAGGCTTGGATTTCATTAAGTTGAGATTGCTGAGAAGCTTGATTTTTCAGAATATCATCAATCTGAGATTGTTGAGTCTCTTGAGTCTTCTCAATATAAGCAATCATGTCAAAGGTAGGTTGGAAGAACTTTTTCTTATCGATCTTTTGAATTTGTTCATGTTTGATGAATTCTTCCTGAATCTTGTGTAGCTCTGCATGAGTAATAGAATGAAGACCTTTTAGATGTTTAGTACTCAATGCAGTGACTCTAAGCTGTGTTTTAAAATCATCAGTATTTAACATCTCATCAGCTTTTGTCAATTGCTCAGCCAGATTCTTTACAGATGGAACACAAGTAATTGAGTTCCATTCCTTAGTCCACTCCTGTCCTGCAGGAGTTTCACTCCAAGGCACTGGTGTTTCTCTTGTAACAAACTTCTTAACAAGTTCAGATTTAAGAACTGTTTGTTGAGGGGCATGTCCTAAAGGACCTGCTTCATCAGCATTTGCATTTGGAGCAGCATCACCAGTATCTCCAACATTTGCAGCATCAGAACTTATAGAATCATTATCTTCTGATAAAACAACAGTGTGAGTAGCAATGGAGGCTTCAGCATCCTCTAATTGCTGATCTGGTTTTAAGTTCTGAGCAACAGCCATATCCTGAGGCTCACCTATATTCTGATCATCAGCATCTAGATGCAGAGAAGGTGTAGTAGATAATTCTGGAGTTTGAGCAGCATCAGGAACATGTGTTGTTGATGGATTAGTTGCTATTGGAGCTTCTAAGAAAATTACTTCAGGCACGACCAAGGTCTGGATATCTATATCAGCACTTGTGCTGGTATTAACAGGAAATACAGTCTTAGGAGACACAGATGGTGTGTTGGCATTTTCAGTAACAGCTTCCTGAGTTGGAGTTGATGGAGAAATAGTGGCCTTAGCAGATTCTGGTTCTTGAGAGATCAGAGATTCCTGATCTCCTTCCTTAGCTGCTGCTTCCTCATCATCTGAAATTGGCCTTTTTGCCCTCTGTTTCTTGTATCTCTTTGAAGATATGGATTCCTTGGGAGTTTCAGCAACAGTCATTCTTCTAAGCCTTTTGAGAAGCTTAGATCCCCCAATTCCAGAATCCTTCTGAGAAGTCACTTTCTCAGCTTCTTTGACAACAGGTTCTGATGTAGAAACCTGTTCCTCACTGTCTGACTCATCTCTCAAAGCAATCCTCCTTCACTTTTGGGGTGTTTGAGGAACAGTCTTTGTCCTCTTAGGCTTGGAATATGAAGGCTTCACAGTAGGTTCTGGGGATGAAGATTGAACTTTCTGTGAAGTGGTGAGATATGATTTGAGATATTGCCTGAGGGTTGGTTGAGTAGTATGAGTGGTATGTTCTGATGGTTTTTGTGGTGTTTGGGAGGTGGTTGTTGGTTAAACATCAGGATAAACAGATCTATAGGATTCAGGATCAGCATTTACTAAGATCTGTTTTACAGACTGAGGAATCTGTAAAGGTCTAACCACTTGTTTCTTAGTGTCAGCATTTACCAGGTCATTAAAGTAACGTTTTGCAACTTTGAAAGGTGGAGTTAAGATACTGGCTAGCCGAGATTCATCAGTACAAAAAGTATATATAAGTTGACAGAATCTAGCAAAGTAGACAACATTCCTATCTTCTGTCATCCTATCCCCAATAAAACCTATTACAGCAGTTGCAAAATCAAAATGAGTTTGGTTAATGATGGCATACCCGATGTGCTGACTTATTATATGGATGGCATCAAAATTTGAACACTTGTTCCCAAAAGCTTTAGTGATGCAGTCGAAGAAGAAGCTCCATTCCCTTCTGATATGAGCCCGTTTCAACTGCCCAAGCTTAGCCAAACTCTGCTCATACCCCAAACTGGCCATTAACTCCTGAAGAGCTGATTCCTCTGGAGTTGAAAAAGTACATCCTTCTGGTAGATGTAGTGCCTTGCGTATTGTACCAGGAGTGACTGCATATGGAGAATCACCCACTTCAAAAACAATACTATGAGTACCATTTTGACCACCATTATCAAAGTTTCCAGTCCTCCAGAATGTCAGAACTTTTTGTCTTGAGAAGACTGAAGGTTGGGTCAATGCATACCCGATTTCACTGTGTGCAAGAAGATCTTGCACAATTTGCAATTCAGACGGAGCTTCAGCATTATCAAGAATTGCAGCATAGTTGTTTGGAACAAATTTAGCTCCATCAATGATTAAATCCTTAGGTGCCATAAATTAATCGAGATTTATAAGTGTCTGTTAGGTGTTTGATAGAATGTCTATATAAAAAAAAAACAAAACCAACGTTAGAAGAAGAAAGAGAGTAAAAGCAAATAGAGAGAAAAAGTATAAAAGTGAATAAAAAATTAGAAAATCCTCTCTCTGTCTTACTTATACTTTGGAAAAAAAATGTAACCGTTGGACACCTGTCAGATATGCAGTAATAACGAATAGTTAATGGGCACGAGAAAACAGTAATCATTACTTACCCACTGGCAGTTTTTCAAGGAAAAACCGTTCCACTTACCCAGTTATTCCATTAAACAAGGTAAATCAGTTTTAATTCAGAATTGAAACTGTTCCCACTTATTCAAATGTTTTTTTTACTGCAACACCAATATTCTGAAAAAAAATTCGAGTGAAAATGACCAAAATAAATCAGATGAGCAAGTACTGATAAAATAAAATCAGAACTTAATTTAAAACAAAATTTATATGGTCAACAGAATATGAATATTTATCAGGATTTATCATTGCATTACAGAATATCTCAGAGACAAGATCTTGAAAAAAAACAAATTTCATTAATATATCAAGAGAATACATTCAGAGAGCTTCCAGCCTTTCCTCCTCCAATCGCTCCAGATGGCGATGGTAGTCCATGTAGAAGAACAACAGGTGGGTGAGTACCTCCTGGGGAACTGAGTCCCATATCTCATCAGGAATGGCAGTGACGTGCCATTTCTGTTGCCAATCGGCACAACTCAGCTCCATGTTGAATGTTTCATAGTTCAAAAACATATTGTAATTGACCATGGTGTTTTTGATATAATGATTATGAAGGTGAGTTTGTGATAAAAGATTTGATGGGAAGGCTGATGTGAAGTGGTTGTTTATATAGGCAAGAGAATGCCAGGAGACGCAAAGAAATTTAATGCTGACAGGTAGAATTAACTCTACCTCGTCTCCCCAAACTTGGAAAAAGAAAAACAGTCATTGGAAAGGTAAAACATGGTTTAATGCGCACAAGTAGCAAGTAAAAATTGACTGTGCATGTACGAGTATCACTATCCCTAAATATAGTGACTGTTAAACTTCCACTTCAACATATTCTGGTTTAAACTGAGACTGTTTGCAAATTTTATCCACAAATAAGTCAAGTAGAGAATCAGAATTTAATATCAGAACTTTAGACTTATATCAGAACTTAACAGTCATCAGAACATAATTTCTTAACTTGATAAATAATTGCTTATCTTAGTAAGTCCTCACACAAGTTCTGATATAGGTTCTTCAGAACTTAATCATCAGAACGTGCAATCAGAACTTGTCCTCAGAACTTGTGCAATGTGACACAATAACTGTTCATCCAAAACAACATAGATCACCACAGTAATGTTCATCATTCATATGGAGTGTTTATGTGTGCATTAAGCTAAATATCAGACAAAGAGAAAAGTCTGATTCACTTCAGTACATCTTAGAAATAAGGCATAACTAAAACTTTACTAAAAACCTGTCATTATTCTGAAACCTACTATTGAATGAATTCATGCTTGAGTCCACCTGAACTATTTTGTGCTAATTTTGTGCTAATTTTGTGCATCTTTTTAAATTCCATTTTACAGTGCCTTCTCAGTGTAAGTGAGTCACGACTGCTTATCAGAATTTATGCTATTATCAGAGTATTTCTCCAGTAATCATAGAGTGTGAAAAGTCACCAAGAAAATATTTTATTTGCTTTTGTGATGCATATTACTTAATACCAGCAATGCACTTGGGTCTTCCCTTCCACATTTTTTTTACTCTAGATCTCAAAGGAGTACCTGATTTTTAATCCTTGTTTCTTTTTCTATTTCTTTTGATAAGTGAGGTTTATCAGCACTTAGTACATTCAACAGATTTATTAGCATCAGAACTTAACAGATGAGTAGCATTATTCTAGTTTGTGACTTAATAATAAGATAGACAAAGTAAATTCAACTAAGCTCAATATCAGAATTTGCTTGTGTCAATAGATTTCCACAGAAATAATTACTTCTAACATGGGATCATTAGTATATTGAAGATTACTAGGTCAGCATCTAGCACAAGTATCCTCATAGGATAGAGTAATTATATTAACAGACATATCACAATCAGAGTTTAGAAACTTACATCAGACAACAGTCAGTACTTTAGCAAATTTTCAATTAAGCACAGAATACACAAAGAGAGTAATTTCTGTAAATACTGATCATAAGGTCTGATGCATCAGAACAAAACTAAGCAGATTTAGAAAAAGAACCTGAAACCATTCCAAGTTCATTTACCAATCTTGTAAAGGTAGCTTCACACAATGGTTTTGTGAAGATATCTGCTAGTTGTTGATCTGTTGGAACAAAGTGCAATTCCACTGTACCTTCATCCACATGTTCCCTGATGAAGTGGTACCTGATGCTGATGTGCTTTGTCATAGAGTGTTGAACTGGATTACGTGTCATAACAATAGCACTTTGATTATCACATTAAATAGGGATTTTGAAATATGTTAACCCATAATCCAATAACTGATTCTTCATCCAAAGAATCTGTGCACAACAGTTTCCTGCAGCAATATACTCTGCTTCTGCAGTTGATATGGAAATTGACTTTTATTTCTTGCTAAACCAAGAAACCAATCTGCCTCCAAGAAATTGGCAGCTTCCACTTGTGCTTTTCTTGTCAATTTTGCAACCTGCAAAATCTGCATCTGAGTAACCTATTAGTTTAAAATCTGATTCTCTGGGATACCACAATCCCAGATCAGCTGTTCGCTTAAGATACTTTAATATTCTTTTTACAGCTGTTAAATGAGGTTCTCTAGGATCTACTTGAAATCTTGCACAAAGACAGGTAGCATACATGATATCAGGTCTACTAGCAGTTAGATAGAGTAGAGAGCCAATCATACCTCTATAATCAGTAATATCTACTGATTTACCAGTATCCTTGTCCAGTTTTGTTGCAGTGGCCATGGGAGTGGATGCACTTGAACAATCTTGCATTCCAAATTTCTTCAGCAAGTTTCTGGTGTACTTAGTTTGACAAATAAAAGTGCCTTCTTTATTCTGCTTAACTTAAAGGCCCAGAAAATAGCTAAGTTCCCCCATCATACTCATCTGATACCTTGACTGCATCAGTTTGGCAAACTTTTTGCAAAGTCTGTCATTTGTAGATCCAAAAATGATATCATCAACATAAATCTGGACCAGAAGTAAGTCCTTTCCATGGTTGAGGTAGAATAGTGTTTTGTCTATTGTTCCTCTGTTAAATCCACTTTCCAGAAGAAACTGAGCTAAAGTCTCATACCATGCTCTAGGAGCTTGCTTAAGTCTATAAAGTGTTTTATCTAGCCTGTAGACATAATCTGGATATTTGGAATCTACAAAGCCTGGAGGTTGTTCGACATATACTTCCTCCTCCAATTCTCCATTGAGAAAAGCACTTTTCATATCCATTTGAAAGACAGTAAACTTTTTGTGAGCAGCATAAGCCAAAAATATCCTTATGGCTTCTAACCTAGCAACTGGTGCAAATGTTTCATCATAATCAATTCCCTCCTGTTGAGAATATCCTTTTACAACCAGCCTTGCCTTATTCCTTGTAATTATGCCATCACTGTCAGTTTTGTTTCTGAATACCCATTTTGTACCAACAACAGATCTATTCTTTGGTCTTGGCACTAGGGTCCAGACTTTGTTTCTTTCAAATTCATTTAGCTCTTCCTGCATTGCTTGCACCCAATCAGCATCTTGAAGAGCTTCTTCCACTTTCTTTGGCTCAGTCTGAGAGAGAAAAGAATTGTAAAGACATTCGTTTGAAGTACCTATTCTAGTTCTGACACCTGCATCAGGATTTCCAATTATCAAATCAGGTGTATGTGATTTAGTCCACTTCCTTGCAGATGGAAGGTTTTCTCTAGAACTGGATGCTCCCCCATGATCCATGTTGTCTTCATTTTCATTTTCTGATGCTCCCCCTGAAACTATGCTCTCTGAGTTGGATTCTTCAGAATTTAGATTTTCAGAACTATCAGAACTTGGCTTATCAGAACTTGACGGATCAGAACTTGAAGAGCCAGATGTATGTTCTGATGCTTCTTGAGATGTGGTAAGATCTTGAGTATGCTCCCCCTGCATAGGTGCATCTTCCTTTGGCGTAGTCACCACAGTTTCAATAACATCAGAGTTTAATCCATCAGAGTTTACAGTATCAGGACTTAGACTGTCAGGATTTTCAGTATCAGAATTTGAGTCTACATTTTCAAATCTCAGCTGATCTTGATCAATAAAATCTTCAAGTCCATTCATCTTCTTATCATCAAAAGAGACATTGATAGATTTCATGACCACTCTTGTTCTCAGATTATAGACTCTGAAGGCTTTTGTGGAAAGTGGATATCCAACAAAGATTCCTTCATCAGCTTTTAGATCAAATTTGGATAGCTGTTCAGGATGAGTCTTAAGAACAAAACACTTGCATCCAAATACATGAAAATACTTCAGATTTGGCTTCTTTTTCTTCACCATCTCATATGGTGTCTTTCCTTGCTTGTTAATGAGTATTGCATTTTGAGTAAAACAAGCAGTCTGCACAGCTTCAGCCCAGAAATAGGTTGGAAGCTTTGCTTCTTCAAGCATTGTACGTGCAACTTCAATGAGAGTTCTATTCTTTCTTTCAACAACTACATTTTGTTGTGGAGTTCCAGGAGCAGAGAAATAGGTTTTTGCAGAACTCTACCATTATCAAATTCTTGAACTCAGTGCCATTATCACTCCTTATGGTTTTCACAGAGTCTTTGACCAATTTATCAAGTTGTTTGACATGATCAATCAAGATAGATGCAGTTTCACTTTTTGTGTGCAAGAAATACACCCATGTATATCTAGTGAACTCATCTACTATGACCAAGGCATATTTCTTCTTTACAATAGACATGACATTCACCAGACCAAATAGATCAACATATAGTAGATGATAAGGCTCAAGAATTGATGATTCAGTCTTGCTCTTGAATGAAGATTTTCTTTGTTTGGCCTTCTGACAAGAATCAGGAGCAAATACTGATTTTGGCAGTCCTCTCACAAGATCTTTCTTGACTAGTTCATTTATATTATTGAAATTTAAATGAGAGAGTTTCTTGTGCCAATTCCAGCTTTCTTCAATTGATTCTCTACTCATCAGACAGATTGCAGAACCATCAGTACTTGTTGAAAGCTTAGCTTCATAAATGTTACCACGCCTGTATCCTTTTAGAACAACTTTTCCTTTAGATTTACTCACAACTTCACAGTGTTCTTCAAAGAAATCAACATGATAACCTCTGTCACAGATTTGACTTATACTCAGCAGATTGTGTTTAAGTCCTGAGACTAGAGCTACTTCTTTAATGATGACATTCCCAAGATTGATATTGCCATATCCCAATGTTTTTCCAATGTTGCCATCTCCATAAGAAACACTTGGGCCAGCTTTCTCCACAAAGTCTGATAGCAGGGCTTTATTTCCAGTCATATGTCCTGAACATCCACTGTCCAGAACTAGGATATTTTTCCTGTTGCCCTGCAATCACAAAGATCACTAATGATTAGTTTTAAGGATCCAGACTTGCTTGGATCCTTTGGCCTTATCAAGTTTGTTAACATTTGCAGCGGATTTAGCATCAGAGTATATGTTAACATTTTTCTTATCAGAATTTACACGATCAGACTTTGTATCAGAATTTACACTAGAAGGAACAATGGAAACTTTCTTTAAAGAAGGTTTTATTTGATAATAATCATAGTACATACTATGATATTCCTTACAAGTATAAATGGAATGCCATAAACTACCACAATGAAAACAAGGATTTTGTGGCTTATATCTAACAGACTGACTCTTAACTCCTGACTTTGAAGGTAAGGAGTTTATGTTTTTATTTTTCCTGCAAAAAGAAGCCAGATGGTTAGAACTACCACAGTTATGATACGTTTTCCTAGGAGCTTCAGGAACAGGCTTATAATCATTGCTTTTATTCACACCTTCCTTTCCATTTCTATTTTTCCCAGGTGATTTTACCTTGTTTACATTCTTGACATCTTTCAGCTTGTACTTAAGCTGTTTCTTAGTCATTAAGCCTATGTTTACTTCAGCTGTCTTTTCCTGTTTTAGTTTGTCAGAAGTTAATCCCTCTTTAACTTTTGATTTCTCATTATCAGACTTTACAGTTACAAACTTAACAGGTTTTAACTTTGGCTTTTGCTTAACAACAGGCTTAATTTCTACAGTTCCTTTATCATTCTTATCCTCTCCATAACCTAAGCCCTCTTTCCAATTTTCACTACTTAGCAAATTTTGAGTTGTTCTGCCAGAGTTAGTCCAAGTCCTGATAATCTCTCTTTCCTTTTCTAACTCAGTTTTTAGAGATTCATTCATTTTTAGCACTTCATCCCTAACATAAAAAGCATCATCTCTATCCTTCTGAGTTTGATGGAACATTACTAACTCTTTTTCTAAGAAATCATTTCTTTTCTTAAAAGCAAGATTTTCAGAAGTTAATCTTTCACATGTTAAAGTTTGATCTCTATAACTAACAAACATGGTTTTAAGATATCTTCTCAACTCATTAATATCATCAGTATGAAAAGCATAAGTAGTCCGAGGTACCTTTGTTTCAGCAGCTTCAGAACTGCTCTTAGCACTTTCTTTATCAGCATTTGCCATCAAAGCATAGTTCTCCTCACTTTCAGAGTCTGAGGTGTCTGTCCCACTTTTCTTCTTTGTGACAAGAACCTTGCCTTTGTCACCCTTCACTTTCTTGCAATCAAGAGATATGTGGCCTTTCTCACCACAGTTATAGCATTTGACATTGGTATAATCTCTTCTATCAGACTTTCCTCCTCTGCCCTCAGATCTTCTAAAATTCTTCTTATCAGAACTTGTGCCTTTTTTGGAAAACTTCTTTCCCTTCCTAAACTTCCTGTATGCAATCTTTGTGATCCCTTTCACCATAAGAGCACACAGCTTCATCATCTCCCAATCAGCATCAGTCTCAGGCAAGCTTTCAGAATTTGAGTCATCATCACTTTCAGAACTTGATGACTCAGTATCAGACTTTATGAAAAGAGCTTTACCCTTGTCTTTCCTTGAGATAGCTGCCTTGGGGAATTCTTCTTCAGCTTTAAGAGCAACTGTCCTTGACTTTCCTCCTTTCCTCTTGCTTCTTTGTTCCATCTCAAGTTCATGAGTCTTGAGCATTCCATAAATTTCATCAAGAGTTGTTTCATCAAGACTGTAGTTGTCTCTTATTGTTGTTGCCTTCAAATCCCAACATTCAGGAAGAGCTAACAGGAATTTAAGGTTTGAATCTTCAAGATCATACTCCTTATTAACCAGTGACAGATCATTCAAGAGTTTGACAAATCTATCATATAAATCAGTCAATGACTCATTAGCCTTTGAGTCAAAGTGTTCATACTCTTGAGTGAGTATTGTCTTCCTATTCTTCTTAATTGTATCAGTTCCCTGACACCTTGTTTCCAGAGCATTCCATATCTCCTTTGCAGTCTTGTAGTTAATTACCCTGTTTGACATTACATTATTAATGGCACTATGCAGTAAGTGTCGTACCTTAGCATCCTTAGCAATTGATGTGATATTTTCAGCAGTATAATCACTCTTCTCCTTTGGTACAGTCTTTGCTGCTTCACCTGCAACTACAACAGCAAGCTTGGTTGGTTTGTGAGGTCCTTCCTTGATTCTATCAAGATATTCTGGATCTGTAGCTTCCAGAAACATGGTCATCCTCACCTTCCATATGGCATATTCAGATGGTCTTAGTATGGGAACTCTGATGGTCTCACACCGACTTTGAATTTGTGTCTTTGGAGGTTCTTCAGTGTTGGTAGGCTTAGTTGGAGTTTCTGTGTCAGACATGATTGTGTTTGAATCTTAAACTGTATGTGCGTTAACAGATAGGCTCTGATACCACTTGTTAGGTCACACACACTGTAGAGGGGGTGAATACAGTGTAAAGTACAATCAAATCGAACTCTAAAAACTCAAGTAACAGAAAACAAACTTTATTGAAACAATAAACTCTGTTACAGTATGGAACTGTTACCTCTCAGTGATGAATAAATATCATGAGAGCTGATAGGGTTACAATGAATAATCTTCTCAAACATGATAACACTTATAGTATAAACCCAATGTCTGTGTTTATATACTACACAGTTACAAGATAATCGCTAATTGATATAAAATATAATTCTGCTTCCTAAAATATATCAATCAGATATCTTTTCTTCCAAGTATTCTATTCTTCATAGAATTCCTTCTTCATGCATATCTCTTCTTATGTTTATCTCGATCTTCTTTCCTTTAATCAGCTACTGTCCTGATCTGAACATCCTTCAGCACTTAAGTTCTGATATCCATCTTCTGATGATTATCTCCTGATAATATAAGTACTGATATCCTTAAGTCCTGACTTCCAGTAAGTACTGATTTATCCTGTTTAAGTAAGATCTGAAAACTAAACATAAATCATATTAGCCATGACATTATCAAATATATCTAACAAAAACCATGTTTGAGTAGAAATTCTGACAGTGTGTCATACCAGGCTCTAGGTGCCTGTTTTAGAGCCTTGAGTAATTTGTAAACAAAGTTAGGGAATTATGGATCTTCAAAGCCAGGTGGTTGTTGCACATAAACTTCTTCTTCTAGTTCACCATAAAGAAAATCACTCTTGACATCCATTTGATACACCTTAAAATTTGAGTGTGCAGCAAATGCCAGAAAAATTCTTATCGCTTCTAGTCTTGCAACAAGAGCAAAAGTCTCATCATAGTCAATTCCCTCTTCTTGTGAATAGCCTTTAGCAACCAGCCTTGCTTTGTTTCTAGTAACAATTCCGTTTTCATCCATTTTATTCCTGTATACCCACATAGTTCCAATTATGCTTCTGTTATTTGGTGCAGGGACTAATTTCCAAACTTTGTTTCACTCAAACTGATCCAGCTCCTCCTGCATGGCACATATCCAGTCAGGATCCAATAGGGCTTCTTCAGTTTTCTTGGGCTCTACTTGAGATAGAAAACATGCATGTAGGCATTCAGTAGCAGTTGCACTTCTAGTTCTCACACCAGCTGAGGGATCACCAATAATAGCTTCTAATGTATGACTTGTATCCCACTTTCTGGTGTGTGTCTGTTGACTAGTGCCTTCATCATTTTCTTCAGTATTACCATGACTGTCATTTCCATTCTCTCCTTCCCCCCCCTGAGTTTGTGCCATCAAATTCAGGTGTCTGAAGAGAGCTTTCATTTTCATGATTTTGTTCATAGATCTCTTCATTTGTCACTTGTTGTGTCACAACTTCATTTTCCTCATCAGAATCACTGTCAATGGTTAGATTTCCAAATGCAAGGGCTTCAGCATCATTTACATCAAGGCATTCCAAACCTGGACACCTGTCATCATTAAAAGTCACATCTGTGCTTTCCATAATTTTCTTTTGACCAATCACATAAACTTTATAGGTTGTTCTTTCCAATGAATATCCCAGAAAAATTGCTTCAAAAACTTTAGAGTCAAATTTTCCCATATATTTGTCTTTTAGAATATAACACTTGCTTCCAAACACATATAGATGCTTCACTGTAGGCTTCCTGTTAGACATGATTGAGTAGGGTGATTTGCCATGAGTTTTGTTGATGAGATATCTATTTTGAGTGTATCATGCAGTATTAACAGCCTCTTCCCAAAAACTAGTTGGCAACTGAGCATCTTGTAGCAAAGTTCTAGCAGCTTCAACCAATGTTCTATTTTTCCTCTCAACTACTCCATTTTGTTGAGATGTTCTAGCTGCTGAAAATTCTTGAGCAATGCCTTTGCTTTTGCAGAATTCACTAAATGTTGAGTTTCTGAATTCTGTTCCATTATCACTTCTCAATCTTTTCACACTAACCTTTCCTTCAGCTTGCATCTTAATTTTCTTGATGTGCTCAATTATAATGTTTGGAGTTTCATCTTTAGAGTACATGAACTCAACCCAAGTGTATCTTGAAAAATCATCAACTATGACAAGGGCATATTTGTTCCTTGAAATGGACAAGACATTTACTGGCCCAAACAAGTCCATGTGAATAAGTTGCAGAGGTGCACTTACAAAATTCACATATTTTGACTTGTGACTTGATCTTTTCATTTTTCCTTTCTAAAAAGCTTCACCAACTTCCAGTTGAGCAAATTCCAGATTGGGCATGTCTCTCACAAGTTCCTTCTTGACTAGGCTGTTGATTACTTTGAAATTCAAGTGAGATAGTTTTTTATGCCACAATTTGCTTTGCTCTTCTGATGCCTTGGTGTAGAAACAACACATTCCATCCTTATTTGTTGAGTCTAAGTCTGCAACAAACAAGCTTCCCTTTCTTACTCCTTTAAGAGCAATTTCACCAGTCTTTTTGCTAATAAAAGCACAATCTTCTTTGTTGAAAAAAACTTGAAAACCTCTGTCTGCAAATTGACTAACACTTAGGAGATTTACTTCTAATCCAGCAACTAGTGCTACATCCTCAATGACAACATTTCCAGAAACAATCTTGCCATATCCCATTGTGAATCCTTTGTTGTTGTCTCCAAAGGTTACCAAAGGGTCAGCCATCTCCCCAAATTATGATAGCAGGGCCTTATCACCTGTCATATGCCTGGAGCATCCACTATCAATGATCCATATGACCTTCTTTCCTTTGCCCTGCACACAATGAGGATTAAGTGTGTTTAGCTACCCAAATTGTGTAGGGTACTTTCTTCATGTTAACCGATTTTGCAGAAGTAGAATGAAAATTTTGAGATAAAATGGAATTCATAGACTGTTGAGCATTTTCCCTTTCAGATATAGAACCAACTTTTGATTCTATGAGATCAATTCTCAATTTGTGGCAACTCTTCATCACTTTCATGTTGCAGGGAATGCAATCAAACTTGTCACAGAATGAATAGGGATCATTTGCCTTAGCTTCATTGTACTTGCAGACTCCTTCAGGTGGATTGCTAACAGTCTTTTTACAAAGATGAGTTAGGTGATTCATTGATCCACAATTCTCACACTTCTTTCTAGGTGCATCTGCTACATAAGCAAAATTATTGCTTTTGTTTATCCCAATCTTTCCATTTTTATTCTTCTTTTTCTTTTTAACCTGTTTAGCTTTAATCTCCTTCACAGGCTCCTTAGTTTCTTGATTGGCTTTTGGTGTTTCAACAGAGATGGAAGACTGAGTTGTCTCATCATTTTTCTTTTGCTTTTCCTCATCAGCTATCTCTTGTTTGATGATCAACTCTTCTTCACTGAAGTTCACCTCACATGCCTTGAACAAAGGTGATTCAACTTTCTTCAAAATAATTGGAACATCTTCAGTTTGAGTTGATTTCCCTTTGTCACTGATAGACTTCCTCTTGTTGTTCAAATCGTCATAATCAAGACCATTGGCAATATTTGCACATGGCTTGTTCTTTTCATGATATTTTCCAATCAACTCAGAAGCATTTTTGAAGGATTTCAGCTTTACTTCATTCTTCTCCATCCTTTCTCTGAACACTGCTTCAATTTCAATTGCACACTTTAATTTATTCTTTAAGTATGCAATTTCTTGTTTAGTGGCATCAAGCTCAACCAGCAATAATTCAGTCTCTTGTTTTTTACTCTCAAGTTTTTTATTGATCTTTTTCAATCTGCTAACTTCCTCATTTGCAGGAACCATGCTTGTATGAATGTGGAACATTTTTGTGCTCATCTTTTCAACAGTTTCCTTATATTGACTCACATTTAAATCGATTGTGGTGAGAGTTGGTACCTGTGATTTAGATGATGAAGAGTTTCCTTGCTCCAAGGCCATGAGTGCATAGTTTCCAACTTCTTCATCTTCATCATTATCTGAATCATCCCAGCACTTGCCCTCAGCAATATAAGCTTTCTCTTGTTGCTTCTTTAGAAGAGCATCATACTTTGCTTCCAATTCAAGATAGGCCTTATCTTTCTTTGCTTTCTTAGGTTTCCCTCATTCTGTAGCAAAATGGCCCAACTCATCACAGTTAAAGCATCTTATTTTTGATCTATCAACGGATCCAATATTGTAGCCAGTTTTGCTATCAGGAGTGTACTTCCCTTTTCCTTTCCAGCTGCTGTCTTTATTGAAGAACTGTCCTTTGCTTTTGAAAAATCTTGGTTTCTTTACTCTAATATTAGAGAATTTTCTAGCCAAGTAAGCCATTGATTTGTCTAGCTCATCAAGCTCATCAAGAGTGTAGAACTCATCTTCTTCATCCAATTCCAGTATGACTTGCTCTTCAGTGTCATTGGCTCTTTTCTCACTTGTAGGAATGACTGGAGTTGGGGATCTTTGCTCATCATTAAAAGTCTGGCCTTCATTCACAATCAGTGCACTTGAGTCATCCATTACATATCCTTGACCAGCTCTTAATTATCTCTTTTGAATCATTTCAAGTTCATAAGTTTTCAGAACCCCATAGAGCACTTCCAGTGTGATTCTACTCAAATCCCTTCCTTCTCTGATTACAGAGATCTTTTGTTCCAAATGGTCAGGGAGAGTGAGTAAGAACTTCAAATTCACTTCTTCAACATCATAAAATTTATCATGAAGCTGCAAGTCATTTATCAGCTTATTAAACCTTTCAAACACATCAGTAATACCCTCCTTTGGTTTAGCCATAAAACCCTCATACTGAGAAATCAATATCCTTCTTTGATTTGACCTAACCTCCTCAGTTCCTTCACAAAGTATTTCAATCTTTTCCCATATCTGTTTAGCAGTGTCACAGTTGACAATGTTATTATACATTACATTGTCAAGTGACTCAATTAGTATCAGTTGCAAAGCACTGTCTAGGGAAATTTCTCTCTTTCAGGTTCAATATACTCAGAAGGATCTATAGGAGCATAATGAGCTGGAATAACCATATCTCCATCTGTGGTTTCCTCAACTCTAACTACAGGAGTGAAGGGCCCATTCTTGAGGATACCAATGTAAAGGTGATTGGCCATTCTTATAAACAACAACATTTTCTTTTTCCATAAAGTGTAATTGGCCTTATCAAAGGGAGGAATCTTGATACTACTGATTTTCTATGTATTCATTATTCCAAGATCTAATCTGTTTACTTTCAGATTTTGCTCTGATACCACTTGTTAGGTATGAATACAACACAGAGGGGGGGAGGTGAATGTGTTTTGGCTTAAATATATGATTTTCGATCGACTTAGGCTTTAGCAGTTGGTTGTTGTTAATGATTTAGTAGAATAGATGTTAAACATAAATAGCTGAGCAAATATGTAAAACACAGATTTTCAAAACTCACTTAATTTTATATTAAAAATTAAGCAGTATTTTGCTACAAAATCTCTAAGTTCTTGTTTTAGAACTTAGCTTCTTTCTTGAGAGAGAACACACAAAATTTTCTTATCTGATTGCTCTTCTTAACTTAACTAGAGGACCAGTGTTAAATTTATAACTCAGTTAACTGCTGGTTTACACGGTGGATAATAAACATGCTATTATCTTTACTAAACTGTCACTTGTAATTTCTATTTATAGAAAAATAAATCTTCCATTTCTTGCTTAGCATATCTTTAGCTTCCCGTGATTACTTTAATATCCTCTATCAGTTAATCTTTGTCGTTGATCTTGCACATCTCTCAAGCTGCTTTTTGTAGACTTGTCAATCCAGCTGTGTGAATTGTTTGTTGATTTGCAAGCTTGGATATTGAACTGTTCTGCATTTCTATACTTAGAGAAATTTCTTCACTTCGAGATCTCCAATTAAGCCGTAGAGAACTTGACATATCGATAGGCATGATGGCTTGTCGATATCTCTGAAACTTCATTGTTTCCTAGACTTATCGACAACTCTGAGTTCTCTAGTGAATTTTGGTTTATCGATAACTCAGAGTTCTCTAATGGACTTTGGCTTATCGATATCTCAGAGTTCTCTAATGAATGTATACTTGTCGATATCTCTGAGTTCTTGATAGACAATTCCTGAGTTCTCTATACCCGGTGGATGTTGTTTATCTGTCGAGTAGACATTCCTCATCCGTCGAATAGATATTGTTCGTCCGTCGGGTAGATGTTACTCATCCGTCGGTACTCTCTTTAGTTTAAACGACTTCTCGATAAGTCATTCTGGAGTTCTCGAATGATTTCTCTATAATACTAATTCTGCGACTTGTAGAGATCTTGACTTAAAATGTTTTACACCAAACATATTTATTCAAATCCAAGCTTCTTTATAATTCTTCTGAGGCATGATCTTCTTGATCTTCTTCCAGATAGAATTCTTAGGCTTGACACTGTTTAGAGAAAAATTCTCCAGTCTGCTTCATTTACATTTTACAGACATTAAGTGTTACAAGTATGAATTACAGATTAAGGTTATAATACAACTAATCTTAGGGTTCTCAGTATGACTTAGTCTTGTTATGATACATGCATGTCTTGCACAACAATCTCCCCCAATTTGTGAGAAGATTGCTTATCACAAATTCATGTCTGTTAACAAGACTAACCCCAAGTTAAAGAATGAAAATAAAATGACACAAAAGCTGATACAACACTTGTACATTGGACAGTTTACAATAATTAAGTAAAGACTGAGCTGTCTGATTCTTTCTCAATTATGTTCTTAGTTTGCACAAGTATTTCCAATTCTTCTAGGATGGGGGTGTCAGCTAGAGCCTCTATTAGTTTTAGCAAATCTGGCTTAGGATATCTAGCTAACATCCCTATCCTGTAACTTGACAAAGAGCCAGCTTTTGTATTCAGAAATCTTCCATCCTTTGATATTCTGCTCTTGCCTGCTATTGATGATATTATTACCTCCAGTAATCTTTGACATTCTTCTGAGGCATAATTTTTTGACATCATCTATTATATATTACAATATCCCCCAACTTGTTCATTATGAAATTATGCACAAGTTCTGATTGATGATGTCAAAAACTTTAACTAAATGCAGAAATAAAAACCAGTCTTCCCATCAGGTCTTCTTTTGTTGAGTTGCATTTAGATTTATTCAACATCCATTAGCTATTTTGGCATTTAGATATATTCTCCCCCTTTTTGACATTATCTCCAGGAAGAAAAATCCATCTAAATGCACATTGTTCAAGCTGCTGTCATTGTCCATTTGGAACATTGTCTGCAGCTTCAAGCTTCATTGGGATTCATGGTGATAAGTGTAACACCCCCAGATCCGGGGTTGGGGATCCGGGTCGTCACGGTCTTTCTTTCCACAATATCACTTCACTTAATTAATAATAATAACCTTATGCTGTGACCCCACACTAACACACACCACAACCCGTTATAGTCTCAGAGATGAAATTGAAATAAGTACAAGTCTTTGAATCCACAATTTAAAATTATTACAACCCAAAATGATTACTTGATAATTTACAGTTAATTGCCATTATCTGCCACAAGTTATAATTATACATAATTGATTCTCAAAAATAGAATGTCTGATCTACCAATAGATCTACCTCTGCAGCTATAGCAGCCACAACATCATCGGGAAGACGCGGGACGCTTCCCACGCGCTTGCGCTGGGTCTGCTGGAGTCTGGCCATCTTTCCTAACTGTTGTTGTGTGATGAAGAAATAAAGCAAGAGTGAGCCTTACAGCTCGCAAGATAATATGTAGTGATAACAATAATACAAGTATCTAAATGGATACTTACTAGAATCTTTTATCATGAGTAAGATAATTACTTACTAGATATAAGTAAAAACAAGGAATGAAGTTACCAATACTTCCCCACACTTATATCATTTATAAAGCTACTTGAACTATCACCGTTCAAAGTATTATAAGATTCACGAGGTCATCCCATAGATGAGACCACAAATAAAACTTGAAAATATTTGATCTTTGAAATATTTTGAAAAGAGATGAAGTTACGAGATACTTCATTCAATGGATACACCAATAAAAATGTTTGACCCTGCCAATGTTTCGGCAACCACCCATTAGTAGCCTTTCGATCGAAATGCTACGGGTAGTGTTGCAGAATTATCCAAATGGATGATGAACTCATTACGGGATTTTACCGTGCCAGGAAGACCACTTACGATGATCAGTCGTAGTAGTACAACCCCACCATTTTCTACATGTAGAGGAGAACCTGTCGGATTTACTTGTCAACCGAACACTGAACTCCTAAGGAATGGACCGCCTTAGCGGAACTTCCAGGCCATTTGGGCCAATATAATAAGGCTGGGCCGGCGCTACTCGACCACTTACGCCACTCCTAGTTTAGATGAAATCCATGACTCTGAAACGTAAAGCTCGTTTCCCCCTTTCCCCAAGTAGAAACTTGTTGATACGGCTCCAACAAGAAGTCGTATCTAGTTGGAAAGGAAAACTCACCGATATTTCCCAGGCGATGCCTGTTAATGGATTAACTTGTTCCAAGAATTTTACTTCCCGAATATTGGGTAAGTAATCGATTCATTTATCAAAACAACAACCTTATTGCGAATATAA
This sequence comes from Apium graveolens, assembly GCF_009905375.1. Classification (NCBI taxonomy): domain Eukaryota; kingdom Viridiplantae; phylum Streptophyta; class Magnoliopsida; order Apiales; family Apiaceae; genus Apium; species Apium graveolens. The sequence goes on along the minus strand of NW_027418286.1, from coordinate 75,899 downwards.
AACACACCACAGAGCCGGATCCCTCAGGTTTTGAGCGAGTATTTAAATCCCCTTCGAAAGGAGGATCTTAAAAAAATGAGTTTTGGGATCCGCTCTAACTTTTAAAAAAATCATTTTGAAGACTCGCAAAACATTTTTAAGAATGTTTGGAGTGAAGCTGATTTAATGAAGTAAATCAGTCCCCAGAATATTTAGAAAATGTCTGAATATTATTATTTAAATAATATTCCCATAAAGAATAATATTTATAAAAATAATTGAAGTAGAAGTATTAAAACTTATACTTGAAACGAGTATTAAATAACCAAAGATATACTTATATGAAAGTACTATCTTTATTTGAATAATCGAAAATAAGTTTGATTATTGACACCTTATTCTTTAATAAAATAAAGAATATACCTCGACAAATAATCGGAGTCATAGATCCTCAAATGAATATTCAAATAATATTCATTAAATAATATAAACTGAGTCATAAGCCTTCGAATGAATATTCAAATAATATTCAGATAAATAAACAAAAGGAGTCATACGCCTTCGAATAATATTCGAAATAATATTCAATAATAAAATAAAGTTTAAAGTTATCGAATAAACCTTATTCAATTAATAGTTTGGAAAAACTATAACCATATATATATATAAATATATATATATATATATCCATATCCATATATACAAAAATCTACTCGGGATCCTCGACTCCCGGTTTTAGAAAATATTTTCACCTTTGGGTCCCTATACTAAGGGTATATGCAAGTTACCGCTATCCTCTAGCATAGGTATTATCAACTGAACCAACAGATATATATTTCAAGAATATGAAACAGGCATGCATATATACCATATCACATGCTACAATATATCGCAAGAATTTGCTAAATAACCAATATGCATTTATCGCAAGATCATGCATATACAAATGTATACATCACAACAACAGTATAACGGATAGAATACTTGCCTGAGCGACTTGGGGGTGAGAAAGGCTCGGGACGAGTCTGGTAACCTATAAACAACAAGTAAGTTGGAATTAAACCAAAATCACTTGTAAATCTATACTTTAACTAACTTAGACTCTAACACTTGTTTTACGCTCACCGATTCACTTAAGTCACTCGGGTACCCTCGGCTCCACCATTTTTAATAATTTAACCTTTACGAGTTTTAAAGTGATTCCTTCGCGAGTGTCTTACCAACTGCCTAACACACTTACCATAAATGTTTCATACATTAATTAACCCTTTTTGGTCTTTAACCTATGTTTCAAAGTAAGGCGAGGGAAAAAGTTTCGTTCGCGAAACACCGTTACTTGAAACGGTCGTTTCTCCTAAACCGTGCATCGGAATCGAACGAACTACATATCAAAACGAAGCTCGTAACATGAGCTATCTAAACATGGCAGTGGTCATAATCTAGCAGGGGGTTCTCGGGTCCTAATGCTATGCACAAAAACAGTCCAAAGAAAATCGGACGTTACGACGGCTATGTTTACGCGATTTCCCAATTTTAAACCATACAAAACCAACCACAAACCAACCTCAAATCCAACACACAACAAACATCCATCCTTATCACATCATAACAACCCCAACCAATTCAATTTAATCATTCATACTTATGCTTAAACTTAACTTTAATCATACTTAAGTTCCTTTAAATCAAAACCACAACAATTACCATTCCATTTCACTACCATTCCAAATCCCAAACTCTAAATCATAACAACAAACTACAATATCAACCCACTAATCAAAATCATCTTATAATATATAGGAATCTAGGGTTTGGAGATGGTATACCTTCCTTGAAGTGGTGGGTGGAGCTAGGAAGCCTTAAGAAGCTTTGAGAAGTCTTAAGAATGCTTGGATCTTCAAGAAAACAAGAAAAAGTTCAAGTTAAAAACTTGAAAACACTATTCATTGTCTTCTTCTTTGATTAAATGAAGAAGATTGAGAAAGAATTAATGGCTTAAACTCATGATATAGTCCTAACTAAGCATGAAGATGATTAGGGAATTATCTTACCAATTTAGGAGGCTTGGATCTTGAGTTTTGAAATTCTATGCTTTAAAAATGCTAAAAGCCGAGAGCAAATGAAGAACTCATGCCTTGGTTGCTTTTGATTTTTGATGAGAATGATTTTTACTTGGCTTGGTTGACTTGTTTTGTATTTGATTTAGTCAATTACTTTCTTGCCCTTGAATTTGTGTGGTTACAAAGCCACCACACCTCCTTCTTCCCATGTCATGCTTATGTCACCTTGCACATGTCATAATGCTCCCACTTGTCCACACCTTGTGGTTTGATGATGTCACAGTCCCTGGCTTCTTGTACAAGCTTGTCTCTTGGTCACTTATTTATTTTACGGTTCGCTTATCTTTCGTTCTTGTTTATCGTTTGAGGGATCATACCCGGGATCTTATTACTTAGGTTCCCTTAACCTTTCTCAATATATTGTATTCCTTCTATGATCCTCTCCTATAATCCTTTAATTTAAATCCTTTTTATCCTGTTACCTTATACTCAATTCTCTCCGTATCTTGTGGATTTCCGGGAAAAATCAAAGTGTTCGGAATTGGATTCTGACGATCTTTACATACACTTATATACCACATAGAGTACTAATAATATCCCATAAGATCAATAACAGAACCCCTACATAGCGTGGCATGAAAAGTTTTTCTCGTTCAGCAAAAACACTATTCATAAGGGTTTCAAAATTTCTCAAAAATTGGGGTTATTACAGTCTCCCCTCCTTAAAAGGATTCCGTCCCGGAATCAGATAGAAAACAAATGGGGATACTTTCTTAGCATTACACTTTCTAACTCTCGAGTCAATTTTCTACATTGTGGTTCTACCACCAAACTCTGCCTAGTTTGATAATCCTTCTCCTAAGCACTTGTTCCTTTTCACTCTATAACCCTTTCTGGTTACTCCATATAGGTTACGTCGGGTTGCATATCTATGCGCTCATATGCCTCTATTTATCTGGCATCTGAATTACACTTCCTTAACATTGATACGTGAAACACGTTATGAACTTGCTACAGGTTCGGGGGTAGGGCTAGCTCATATGCTAACTTCCTAAACGTCTTAATATATCCAAGGGTCCAACAAATTGTAGACTTAGCTTTCCTTTCTTTCCGAACCTCATCAATCCTTTCCAAGGGATACATATAACATTACTAGGTCCCCTATTTCATACTCTTTATCCTTTCGTGTCAAATCAACACACTTATCATGTCCATCTTGGGCTACTACCAGCCGTCCTCTGATTAGATCTATCATATCCTTGGTCCTTTGGACTACTGCGGGTCCGAGCATCTTGCGCTCTACAACTTCATCCTAATATAAGGGAGATCGACATTATCTTCCCTCAAGGATCTCATAAGGCGACATCTCGATAATGACATATGATCTATTGTCGTAAGATAACTCAATCCGAATTAAGTGATCATTCCAAATTCTTTCAAGTCTATTGCACAGACTCTCATTATAGCTTTTATCATTAGAACTTTTGCTTCTCAATACCTATTCTTTTCCAGTTCGTAATCGCTACTACCTTCCGTTCCTAATATTATACGGGTTATACTTTTGCTCGTTAGCGTTCTATAACCTTTTAATAACCACGTCAACCTTAGTATCACGAATGTGTTCCCATTCCGCATACTACCACCACTTTATTACTCCTTTTTCAGTTATTTCTATTTTCCAAAGTTTGGTTAATCATATAGAAGTAAAGGAATTTGTTGAGAGATCACTATGATCATGAACACTTGTTATATCGCATAGTTAGTACAGAAGGTGGCCAGTCTTTAGTACTTGACAAGCAATTAAACAACATGTGGTATCCTACTAGGCTTCTATCACAAAGATAGATAGTCATTCGGCAATACCTCCCCTTCTGGAAGGGTTGTTCTTCTCAGCTTACATGAAATGAAAAGAAGAGAAAAGAACGAACTGAAGAGAATTGTATATATGAAAAAAAAATATACTGCCACAAAATATCTGGCTTGGAATCTACCTCTGAACTATAGAGGTTTGTCATAGAAGAACAAAACATATATGTATTTATATCAACATCAAGTATTATAGCATCGCATTTCACGTGCTTAAATATTTTCGCTATCCCGTCCATCATTCTATGGACCCATGCTCTTCCTTGAGCTTATACACAATTACCTTTGAAACTCCCTCGACATCGAAAATCGAATCTGGGATCTCATTCTAGACATCATCGTTACTTGAATTCTATGCTTGCACCGCAACCTTCCTCGTATAATAATACGACTCTCTATTGATAAGAAAGAATAATAATTCACTAGGTAGATACTCTACTTAATTAGTCTATCAATGATAACTTATACACTACCACGACCCGATTAGTGGTACTCAATCTCAACACCCATTCAATACAACTCTCACGGTTGTAAACAGCTCATTACTCGCAGAATCATTGCTACCTTACTATGGTCCACCACTGACCTACTGTACTCATTCATTTTCCATGAAGTCTTAATAGCTAACCATACGGAGTCCATACATCTCGTATCAAATCCTTCTAAGGAGGTAACATAATCACCATTTCTGATTCATGAAGAACACTCCTGATCCTGACATACATACATGACATGAAGCAGATAAAAGTGCAGAAGAGTTTCAATCAAAGCAACGATAGCAGGTTAATACCATTCTTAATCATACGCCCTAAATAGAAGAATTAACTCAAGGGTTCATCTAGTCCTTTTTGAAACATGGTCCTGGCTTATCTCAAGATAGGACCTTCTAAGATAGATAGCCCGTTCATGGCGATTACACGAATTAAACCTTTACCAACTACTATTACGGCTGGGTATTGCACAGTCATCAGAAGGAATGACAATCTTCCTAACCATAATTCAACCTTCACATTTTTAACCATCATCACTATATTCTTTTGGCACACGCGCCTATAATTATCCTCTTACCTTTAAAGTGTTGGCCACCTCTTTGGCCTTCCCTGATAGTAATAGTTCCTTATAATCAATGTCTTTTAACCACCTTCAACTAAATTTTCTACCTCATTTCAATCACAGCTTATGTGAAGATGTTTTCCTTAACATCTGATAAGAAAAAAAAAATCACCATTTTTCCATAAGTTGTTGCCTCAGTCTTTAGAGGTTAATCACTGTCATGACTGACTCTCAATCATAATTAGAACATCTTTTATCTTAAGTCCTAATTGCCCTGAATAATTTCGACCATTACTGGTTCGATCCATACTTTCTCGTGGTTTAACACGTGCCCCACTTGGCAACATTATAATTATGTCATATTTCCTTTATCAACATTTTTATTCTTGAGAATTTCGAATATTTCCCTTCTCTTTGTAAAACCTCTAAGGTTATCCTTCAATCGTTCCTCCTGTATTCCCTATATACAGGGCATATCAAATACCATTTACTGATACTAGAACCATTGTCTATTTACTTCTGAAAAATTTATCCACTGATCCTTAAAGGTTATTATTACCTTAACCCTTTCCAATTCATACTGTCAAAACTCATACTATCCCTATTAAGGATGAAATGCCAACCTGTATGCATTCCCCTAGGATTCATTTTAAGTTACCAATGTTCTTTCCTTAATTCCACCTTTAAAAGGTACTCGCATCCTTCCATGGATAATCAAGTCATATATCCTTGATAGATTATCTTATTCATCATTCCCACCTCGATAGTCTATACCTAACTTCATAATAGCATCCTCATTCAAATTGAGGTCAATCCATATGGCCCCCAAAAGATAACAATGGTCATCCGCTTTTCTTTCCTGATTTGGTAATGATAACATGGATGTTCTGGAAGATATTGGTCATGTTCAACGTGAACTTCTTCTTAATAAATCCTTATTTACTTTTGTTGTTTATCTCAACAGTCATCTCAATGTTGGGATATCTTTCATACCTGGCGTCTCCCTTCCTGGGTATCATGCCACCGGTCTTACACTTCACATTCTTGAAGGTCACTTCCTTCATCCAATTTTCCTAATTTCTTACTTCCTTGTCTCCTCAGTCTATCCGCGTCTCACTATTTATCCTTCGAACTATCTCAATGTTTCCTCGAATCCTCCCAACTTAAAGGGGATAAAATATATGCATCTCTTATGCCTTCACCCATCAATTTTAACTCATGGTGAATCACCCTCATCCTGACGAATGCATATTTATCTATTTCTATTGCTACGAGTCTTTAGGGTTTCCTCATACCCAATTCCCTTATCATTCCTCAAACTCTGTTGCCTTTATATTCCTTTCTCTTATCGTTATTTCATGAACTAACACAACATAAGCATTGATTTCAAACATCCCGTCATTCTGGATTCGTGTCTTCAGAACGAATCTTGATAACTTTTACAACTTAGATTCATAATTCATCATTTTCCACTCCATTATGTCATGGGTTCCTTCTATCTTGATGGCGACCTCCCTGACTATCACGTTCAGGGTTTGCTCTAAATCTTATTTCTCAAACTAGCTTTCATCTAAGATCTCATCTTTAAGCTCTTGAACATTTGGAACCCAAATTCTATAGGAATACCTCATTATTCCCTTATCATCTTTCTCTGGCACCGTATGCTCTTTTCCAATAATTCGGTCTCTATTGCAATCTCAAACAGCTTTTCGGTACCGGCTCCGGTTACCTTCACTACTATTTCCAAAATCTCTTATAAACTCTCCCAAAGACATTATCATCTTGAGTCTCTCCTTTTTACTAAGGGCATCAGCCACCACATTGGCTTTCCCCGAATGATAAAGAATCTCCCAATCATAATTCTTGATTAGCTCTAACCGCCTCCTCTGGCGTATGTTGAGCTCTTTCTACGTAAGAATGTACTAGAGCACTTATGGCTTAGGTAATTCTCGCACTTCTCTCCATACAAGTAGTGCCTCCAATCTTTAGGGTAAAACTATTGCCACGAGCCTAAGCTCATGGGCGGGGATATCGAATTTCATATTACCTTAATTGTCTTGACATGTACGCGATTACCTTACCGTGCTGCATAAGCACGCACCCTAAGCCCTTGTGTGAAGCGTCACTACACTTCACAAAATCTCCTTTTCCATCCGGCAATGCCAGCATAGGGGCCATCACCAACCTCTGCTTCAGTTCTTGAAAGCTGTTCTCGCATTTCTCTGTCCATTCGAACTTCTCAGTCTTACGAGTAAGCCGCGTTAAAGGGGTTACTATCTTTCCAAACTTGAACGAACCTCCGGTAGTGACCGGCCAATCCTACCTCTGGTAGTCGACCAAACCATGGTCATCAATTCATCAGTGGTCCTTTATCCAATCCTGTCAGGATCCTCCATGGGATCCTCCTCAACAACTATCCCTTCTAGGACAACATCCTCAACCGCTAAATCCTCAATATCAACATCATCCGGTCCTGCGTTAGGACGCTCTATTGGATCCACAATCTGATCTCCAATTAGTAATAAAATATCATCGCGTTGATGTTCCTCAACTTCAGGGTTCGGAGTCCCGCTACCATATACGATAACGAACTACGCTCCTATCACGATATTTATAAGGGTTCCCATAAGGGTTTTAACTGTCAGTACTACGTTAGGTAGTCCGACTATGAACTTGGCAAGAGTTCTTATTATCTTAGTGAACTTATTATCTTAACGTCCCATCATCTCTGAGGTTTATAACGCTTAGCTCTGATACCATTTCTGTAACACCCCCAGATCCGGGGTCGGGGATCCGGGTCATCACGGTCTTTCTTTCCACAATATCACTTCACTTAATTAATAATAATAACCTTATGCTGTGACCCCACACTAACACACACCACAACCCGTTATAGTCTCAGAGATGAAATTGAAATAAGTACAAGTCTTTGAATCCACAATTTAAAATTATTACAACCCAAAATGATTACTTGATAATTTATAGTTAATTGCCATTATCTGCCACAAGTTATAATTATACATAATTGATTCTCAAAAATAGAATGCCTGATCTACCAATAGATCTACCTCTGCAGCTATAGCAGCCACAACATCATCGGGAAGACGCGGGACGCTTCCCACGCGCTTGCGCTGGGTCTGCTGGAGTCTGGCCATCTTTCCTAACTGTTGTTGTGTGATGAAGAAATAAAGCAAGAGTGAGCCTTACAGCTCGCAAGATAATATGTAGTGATAACAATAATACAAGTATCTAAATGGATACTTACTAGAATCTTTTATCATGAGTAAGATAATTACTTACTAGATATAAGTAAAAACAAGGAATGAAGTTACCAATACTTCCCCACACTTATATCATTTATAAAGCTACTTGAACTATCACCGTTCAAAGTATTATAAGATTCACGAGGTCATCCCATAGATGAGACCACAAATAAAACTTGAAAATATTTGATCTTTGAAATATTTTGAAAAGAGATGAAGTTACGAGATACTTCATTCAATGGATACACCAATAAAAATGTTTGACCCTGCCAATGCTTCGGCAACCACCCATTAGTAGCCTTTCGATCGAAATGCTACGGGTAGTGTTGCAGAATTATCCAAATGGATGATGAACTCATTACGGGAGTTTACCGCGCCAGGAAGACCACTTACGATGATCAGTCGTAGTAGTACAACCCCACCATTTTCTACATGTAGAGGAGAACCTGTCGGATTTACTTGTCAACCGAACACTGAACTCCTAAGGAATGGACCGCCTTAGCGGAACTTCCAGGCCATTTGGGCCAATATAATAAGGCTGGGCCGGCGCTACTCGACCACTTACGCCACTCCTAATTCAGATGAAATCCATGACTCTGAAACGTAAAGCTCGTTTCCCCCTTTCCCCAAGTAGAAACTTGTTGATACGGCTCCAACAAGAAGTCGTATCTAGTTGGAAAGGAAAACTCACCGATATTTCCCAGGCGATGCCTGTTAATGGATTAACTTGTTCCAAGAATTTTACTTCCCGAATATTGGGTAAGTAATCGATTCATTTATCAAAACAACAACCTTGTTGCGAATATAAAACACACCACAGAGCCGGATCCCTCAGGTTTTGAGCGAGTATTTAAATCCCCTTCGAAAGGAGGATCTTAAAAAATGAGTTTTGGGATCCGCTCTAACTTTTAAAAAAATCATTTTGAAGACTCGCAAAACATTTTTAAGAATGTTTGGAGTGAAGCTGATTTAATGAAGTAAATCAGTCCCCAGAATATTTAGAAAATGTCTGAATATTATTATTTAAATAATATTCCCATAAAGAATAATCTTTATAAAAATAATTGAAGTAGAAGTATTAAAACTTATACTTGAAACGAGTATTAAATAACCAAAGATATACTTATATGAAAGTACTATCTTTATTTGAATAATCGAAAATAAGTTTGATTATTGACACCTTATTCTTTAATAAAATAAAGAATATACCTCGACTAATAATCGGAGTCATAGATCCTCAAATGAATATTCAAATAATATTCATTAAATAATATAAACTGAGTCATAAGCCTTCGAATGAATATTCAAATAATATTCAGATAAATAAACAAAAGGAGTCATACGCCTTCGAATAATATTCGAAATAATATTCAATAATAAAATAAAGTTTAAAGTTATCGAATAAACCTTATTCGATTAATAGTTTGGAAAAACTATAACCATATATATTTATAAATATATATATATATATATATCCATATCCATATATACAAAAATCTACTCGGGATCCTCGACTCCCGGTTTTAGAAAATATTTTCACCTTTGGGTCCCTATACTAAGGGTATATGCAAGTTACCGCTATCCTCTAGCATAGGTATTATCAACTGAACCAACAGATATATATTTCAAGAATATGAAACAGGCATGCATATATACCATATCACATGCTACAATATATCGCAAGAATTTGCTAAATAACCAATATGCATTTATCGCAAGATCATGCATATACAAATGTATACATCACAACAACAGTATAACGGATAGAATACTTGCCTGAGCGACTTGGGGGTGAGAAAGGCTCGGGACGAGTCTGGTAACCTATAAACAACAAGTAAGTTGGAATTAAACCAAAATCACTTGTAAATCTATACTTTAACTAACTTAGACTCTAACGCTTGTTTTGCGCTCACCGATTCGCTTAAGTCACTCGGGTACCCTCGGCTCCACCATTTTTAATAATTTAACCTTTACGAGTTTTAAAGTGATTCCTTCGCGAGTGTCTTACCAACTGCCTAACACACTTACCATAAATGTTTCATACATTAATTAACCCTTTTTGGTCTTTAACCTATGTTTCAAAGTAAGGCGAGGGAAAAAGTTTCGTTCGCGAAACGCCGTTACTTGAAACGGTCGTTTCTCCTAAACCGTGCATCGGAATCGAACGAACTACATATCAAAACGAAGCTCGTAACATGAGCTATCTAAACATGGCAGTGGTCATAATCTAGCAGGGGGTTCTCGGGTCCTAATGCTATGCACAAAAACAGTCCAAAGAAAATCGGACGTTACGACGACTATGTTTACGCGATTTCCCAATTTTAAACCATACAAAACCAACCACAAACCAACCTCAAATCCAACAAACAACAAACATCCATCCTTATCACATCATAACAACCCCAACCAATTCAATTTAATCATTCATACTTATGCTTAAACTTAACTTTAATCATACTTAAGTTCCTTTAAATCAAAACCACAACAATTACCATTCCATTTCACTACCATTCCAAATCCCAAACTCTAAATCATAACAACAAACTACAATATCAACCCACTAATCAAAATCATCTTATAATATATAGGAATCTAGGGTTTGGAGATGGTATACCTTCCTTGAAGTGGTGGGTGGAGCTAGGAAGCCTTAAGAAGCTTTGAGAAGTCTTAAGAATGCTTGGATCTTCAAGAAAACAAGAAAAAGTTCAAGTTAAAAACTTGAAAACACTATTCATTGTCTTCTTCTTTGATTAAATGAAGAAGATTGAGAAAGAATTAATGGCTTAAACTCATGATATAGTCCTAACTAAGCATGAAGATGATTAGGGAATTATCTTACCAATTTAGGAGGCTTGGATCTTGAGTTTTGAAATTCTATGCCTTTAAAAATGCTAAAAGCCGAGAGCAAATGAAGAACTCATGCCTTGGTTGCTTTTGATTTTTGATGAGAATGATTTTTACTTGGCTTGGTTGACTTGTTTTGTATTTGATTTAGTCAATTACTTTCTTGCCCTTGAATTTGTGTGGTTACAAAGCCACCACACCTCCTTCCTTCCCATGTCATGCTTATGTCACCTTGCACATGTCATAATGCTCCCACTTGTCCACACCTTGTGGTTTGATGATGTCACAGTCCCTGGCTTCTTGTACAAGCTTGTCTCTTGGTCACTTATTTGTTTTACGGTTCGCTTATCTTTCGTTCTTGTTTATCGTTTGAGGGATCATACCCGGGATCTTATTACTTAGGTTCCCTTAACCTTTCTCAATATATTGTATTCCTTCTATGATCCTCTCCTATAATCCTTTAATTTAAATCCTTTTTATCCTGTTACCTTATACTCAATTCTCTCCGTATCTTGTGGATTTCCGGGAAAAATCAAAGTGTTCGGAATTGGATTCTGACGATCTTTACATACACTTATATACCACATAGAGTACTAATAATATCCCATAAGATCAATAACAGAACCCCTACATAGCGTGGCATGAAAAGTTTTTCTCGTTCAGCAAAAACACTATTCATAAGGGTTTCAAAATTTCTCAAAAATTGGGGTTATTACAATAAGTTTTAAACAATAGCAGTTTCATTTAGATCTGCAGAAAAATCTGTTAGTGAAAAAAAATCCTAAGCTCTTTGTTCTTTTGAATAAGTGGTCTCACCAATTCTCACTGCACTAGCCTCATGACTTTTAAGAGTCAGAGTTCCCTCACAAGGATTACTAAATCCATACATTCATCAACCTCTCCTTTTTCCAGGAAGGATCCTGCCTCTCTTATTCTTTGTTTTTCACTCAATTTTTTCTCTTATTCTCACATGAAAGGCTCAAATGTTGTTTGACCTACAGAAATAAGAGGTGGCTGATATGAGGTAATCTGTGATTATATGATTAGAGGAAAACCATATAGGGCTAATCATACTCATTTCACCAGAAAAAAAAATGCATAAGCATCTATGACCGGGGTCACAGTTTGACTCACAGATTGCTCTGTGGTTGTGACAGTGTGTTGTCCTCCAATTGTAGTGAGAACCTCCATTGGAATTAGAGAGGATTTGACTGGGTTACTGTCATGTACACCAGCCTCAAACCTTTGTGCACCTTGCAGAGCACTGTCACATAAATGTGATAAGATTGCCTTTTTTATGACATTGTCCTAGGCAATTGTTCTTCTAGCTTTGACTGCTGAGACAGCTTCTGCTAAAGTTATGAGGGGAGTTGTTCCTTCTTGAGGAACCTCCAATTGAATTGGAGAGGATTTAGATAGCTCCCCCTCAGGAGTACTACCCTCAAACCTTTCAGTCTGTGAAGACTGTTTGTGCACATGAAGGTGCCTAAGTGATATTCATGAAAAGCTTGATAAATTTCCATGTTTATGATAGCAGTTCCTTTTTCTCAAACAATCAGAACAACTGAAGAACATTTTGGGAATTTTGTCCTTTTGTAAAACAGGTTCCTTTTGAGAGTTACCTGAGTGGGATTGTGTTTGAGTTTGTGTTTGTGTTGCTGTTGTTGTTCCATATTTAATGAAAGTTCTGATTCTTGTCTGAAAGTTCTAGTTTGTGTTTGAAATGTTTTAGCTGCAGTTTAACACAAATACCTGTTGATTGAAACTTGAATCTCCTGTTATTGTCTGAGTGGATTGTGTTGAACCTGTAATGCATTGAACATATTTATCTGTATTGATTAGGAATAACCATTGAGACATGCAGTTGCAAGTATATTGATTAGGCATAACCATTGAGACATACAGTTGCAAGCATTATGACAGGAAAACTGATAATTAATTAATTTGTAAACATAAGGCAATCATGATATAAACAATTAAGCAACAAAAACAAATTGATAAAGAAGAAGATAATTTCATTGATATTAAACATAGAGTACATTAGGATGCAGATTATATAAAGTAAATCCTAATCCTAACTACTCTAATTTAGACTTCTTCTTCTCAGCCTCCAACTTCCTTGTCCTGCGCTGGTAAGCCCTGGACATGGAGTGTGCAAGAGAGATGATCCTCTCCTGCAGCTCCAAAGCAGCAAGGCGTTGCTGCTCAGCTACCCTAGCTCGCCTCTCCTGCTCGAAAGAGGCTTCCATCTCAAAGAAAAGAATGTCGATTTGATCATCCCACGAGAGTTCGTAAAAGACCTCAAGTGGAACATCAAAGGGGCTGTAAACTACCCCTTGATGTGGACACGAAGTCCGAAAGGATCAAAATACACCAAATCATCATTCAAATGATGAACCGGTAGATAAGCTCCATTAACAAGTCTATAGAAGACTGGGGCATCCATTTGAATGAGAGAGAGAGAGAGAGAGAGATGAACAGAAGGTGAGTTTGAAATTTGATGTTCTTGTTGAGAGTAGAAGAGTGATGAGTGATAAAGACTGAAGCATTTTAATTTATAGAGGGAGTAAAGATAGAAATCAAGAGACTCTTGAGTTTCCCGGATAATAGGAGTAATAATCACATAAGCCTACTAGACAGCTAAAAATGACTAGTGACTATTCCCCATGCAAGTACTCAAGAATATTAGTTTATTTTAAAAATAACTATTCCCCATGCAAGTAAGCGTGTACTCCCTATACAAAAAGTAACTCTCCCTATCAGCAAGTAATCAGATATGATTATCACTATCAGCATACGCAAAATAGCACAAATAATGTACAAGTCTGCTAACATTAGACTAACATATTTTACGTAAGCAAGAAATCATATAAGCACGTAAATGTGTCAATAAGTCAGAGAAATATGGAGACTAAGTATGTCAAAAGTATTTTTATGAACAAAATTTATGAATTAAATTTGTTCAGTTTTTCATACTTTTTGCTTCTTTTGATCTGTTATTTATTAAGTTCACATACTGAAGATATGACGTAATAAATATTCAGTTTACTTAGAGTTTTGAGAAATTCCAAGTTATTATTAATGGAGAAATCTGGGTATTTATAGAAAAAGTAGCTTATCGAGAAGTCAAAGATGACTTATCGAGAACTCTGATAAATACCTAGTTTGTCAGAAAATGGACTAAAATAATTCTAATTTATTTGAATTGAATCAAATTGAAATCAGAATAAATTTTCCAAAAGTATTTATCTAAAATAATTCATTGAATTAAATTATTTTAGTTCTGAGTTATTGATAAATCTCAAAATATACTTGTCGAGAACTCTGTGAATTAACATTATTAGAGAACTCTACATGGTCTGATCGATAAGTCATAATAGAGCTTATCGAGAAGTCATTCGAGAAGTCTGTAAATAGACTTATCGAGGACTCACTCTAGAACTCTAAAATGACTTGTCGATAAGTCATTTTGACTTATTGAGAACTCAGTTCTCTATACTTTTGAGTGTTTTTTTTCTGCCTTGTGTTAATTTTACACATTAAAGATGTAAATTAACAACTAAGCAGTTTACTTAGAATTTGAAATATTCTAAGTTAATTTTATTTTATTTTTTTGAGTTTTTTAAAGAAAAATAAATATACAGAGATTCTGAAATGTTTATAATTCGTATTTCAGTTAATTTCCAATTAAATCAAACTAGGTTGATTTATTATAAATTAATCTGCTGCAAAACATTAGCTGAGTTCTTGCCTTAGGATGAAGAATTGAGCATTCCAATTTCACTCACAAGTCTAGTGAAGGTTGCTTCATCCAAAGGTTTAGTAAAAACGTCAGCTAATTGTTTTTCTGTTGGAACAAAAATGAGCTCAATGGTACCATTTGCAGCATGTTCCCTGATAAAATGGTACCTAACATCAATGTGCTTTGTTCTAGAATGATTAACTGGATTAGCTACTATAGATATGGCACTAGTATTGTCACACATAATAGGAATTTTTTGTAACACTAGACCATAGTCTATTAGCTGATTTCTAATCCAAAGCACTTGAGCACAACAACTTCCAGCAGCTATATATTCAACCTCAGCTGTGGAGGTTAACACAGATTGTTGTTTCTTACTATACCAGGACACAAGTCTTTGACCAAGAAATTGACAGCTTCCACTAGTACTTTTCTTATCAATCCTGCATCCAGCAAAATCTATATCTGTGTATCCAACAACTTCAAAACCAGTTCCCTTAGGATACCATAATCCCAAGTTTGGAGTTCCCTTTACGTATCTGAAAATCCTTTTTACAACCATCAAATGTGATTCCTTTGGATTGGCCTAAAATCTGGCACATAGACAAGTAGCAAACATGATGTCTGGTCTACTAGCAGTCAAATAGAGCAATGAATCAATCATTCCTCTGTAGCTTGTAATATCCACACTTTTGCCTTTCTTGTCTTCATCCAATCTTGGTTGCAGTAGACATTGGTGTAGATGCAGGTGAGCTATCCACCATACCAAATTTCTTCAATAAGTCATTCACATATTTGGTTTGGCTGATGAAAATACCATCACTTCTTTGACTAACTTGAAGACCAAGGAAGTAACTCAATTCTCCCATCATGCTCATTTCATACTCACTCTGCATTAGCCTAGAGAATCTTTGACAAAGATCTTCATTTATAGATCCAAAGATGATATCATCCACATAGATTTGAACTAGGATCATATCTTTATCATGCTTCTTGTAGAAGAGAGTCTTATCAATAGTACCTCTGGTAAAACCATGTTTGAGTAGAAATTCTGACAGTGTGTCATACCAGGCTCTAGGTGCCCGTTTCAGTCGATATAGAGCCTTGAGCAATTTGTAAACAAAGTTAGGGAATTCTGGATCTTCAAAGCCAGGTGGTTGTTGCACATAAACTTCTTCTTCTAGTTCACCATTAAGAAAAACACTCTTGACATCCATTTGATACACCTTAAAATTTGAGTGTTCAGCAAATGCCAGAAAAATTCTTATTGCTTCTAGTCTTGCAACAGGAGCAAAAGTCTCATCATAGTCAATTCCCTCTTCTTGTGAATAGCCTTTAGCAACCAGCCTTGCTTTGTTTCTAGTAACAATTCTGTTTTCATCCATTTTGTTCCTGTATACCCACTTAGTTCCAATTATGCTTCTGTTCTTTGGTGCAGGGACTAATTTCCAAACTTTGTTTCTCTCAAACTGATCCAGCTCCTCCTGCATGGCACATATCCAGTCAGGATCCAATAGGGCTTCTTCAGTTTTCTTGGGCTCTACTTGAGATAGAAAACATGCATGTAGGCATTCAATAGCAGTTGCACTTCTAGTTCTCACACCAGCTGAGGGATCACCAATAATAGCTTCTACTGTATGACTCCTATCCGAATTTCTGGTGTGTGTCTGTTGACTAGTGCCTTCATCATTTTCTTCAGTATTACCATGACTGTCATTTCCATTCTCTCCTTCTCCCCCTGAGTTTGTGCCATCAAATTCAGGTGTCTGAAGAGAGCTTTCATTTTCATGATTTTGTTCATAGATCTCTTCATTTGTCACTTGTTGTGTCACAACTTCATTTTCCTCATCAGAATCACTGTCAATGGTTAGATTTCCAAATGCAAGGGCTTCAGCATCATTTACATCAAGGCATTCCAAGCCTAGACACTTGTCATCGTCAAAATTCATATTTGTGCTTTCCATAATTTTTTTTTGATCAATCACATAAACTTTATAGGCTGTTCTTTCCAATGAATATCCCAGAAAAATTACTTCAAAAACTTTAGAGTCAAATTTTCCCACATATTCAGAGTTGTCTTTTAGAATATAACACTTGCTTCCAAACACATGTAGATGCTTCACTGTAGGCTTCCTGTTATACATGATTGAGTAGGGTGATTTGCCATGAGCTTTGTTGATGAGATATCTGTTTTGAGTGTAGCATGCAGTATTAATAGCCTCTTCCCAAAAACTAGTTGGCAACTGAGCATCTTGTAGCAAAGTTCTAGCAGCTTCAACCAATGTTCTATTTTTCCTCTCAACTACTCCATTCTGTTGAGGTGTTCTAGCTGCAGAAAATTCTTGAACAATGCCTTTGCTTTTGCAGAATTCACTTAATGTTGAGTTTTTGAATTCTGTTCCATTATCACTTCTCAATCTTTTCACACTAACCTTTCCTTCAGCTTGCTTCTCAATTTTCTTGATGTGCTCAATTATAATGTTTGGAGTTTCATCTTTAGAGTACATGAACTCAACCCAAGTGTATCTTGAAAAATCATCAACCATGACAAGGGCATATTTGTTCCTTGAAATGGACAAGACATTTACTGGCCCAAACAAGTCCATGTGAATAAGTTGCAGAGGCGCACTTATAGAATTCACAGATTTTGACTTGTGACTTGATCTTTTCATTTTTCCTTTCTGACAAGCTTCACCAACTTCCAGTTGAGCAAATTCCAGATTGGGCATGTCTCTCACAAGTTCCTTCTTGACTAGGCTGTTGATTGCTTTGAAATTCAAGTGAGATAGTTTTTTATGCCACAATTTGCTTTGCTCTTCTGATGCCTTGGTGTAGAAATAACACATTCCATCCTTATTTATTGAGTCTAACTCTGCAACAAACAAGCTTCCCTTTCTTACTCCTTTAAGAGCAATTTCACCAGTCTTTTTGCTAATGAAAGCACAATCTTCTTTGTTGAAAACAACTTGAAAACCTCTGTCTGCAAATTGACTAACACTTAGGAGATTTACTTCTAATCCAGCAACTAGTGCTACATCTTCAATGACAACATTTCCAGAAACAATCTTGCCATATCCCATTGTGAATCCTTTGTTGTTGTCTCCAAAGGTTACCAAAGGGCCAGCCATCTCCCAAAATTGTGATAGCAGGGCCTTATCACCTGTCATATGCCTGGAGCATCCACTATCAATGATCCATATGACCTTCTTTCCTTTGCCCTGTACACAATGAGGATTAAGTGTGTTTAGCTACCCAAACTGTGTTGGGTACTTTCTTCATGTTAACTGATTTTGCAGAAGTAGAATGAGAATTTTGAGATAAAATGGAATTCATAGACTGTTGAGCATTTTCCCTTTCAGATATAGAACCAACTTTTGATTCTATGAGATCAATTCTCAATTTGTGGCAACTCTTCATCACTTTCATGTTGCAGGGAATGCAATCAAACTTGTCACAGAATTAATAGGGATCATTTGCCTTAGCTTCATTGTACTTGTAGATGATGATCAACTCTTCTTCACTGAAGTTCACCTCACATGCCTTGAACAAATGTGATTCAACTTTCTTCAAAATAATTGGAACATCTTCAGTTTGAGTTGATTTCCCTTTGTCACTGACAGACTTCCTCTTGTTGTTCAAATCCTCATAATCAAGACCAATGGCAATGTTTGCACATGGCTTGTTCTTTTCATGATATTGTCCAATCAACTCAGAAGCATTTTTGAAGGATTTCAGCTTTACTTCATTCTTCTCCAGCCTTTCTCTCAACACTGCTTCAATTTCAATTGCACACTTTAATTTATTCTTTTAGTATGCAATTTCTTGTTTAGCAACATCAAGCTCAACCAGCAACAATTTAGTCTCTTGTTTTTCACTCTCAAGTTTTTCATTGATCTTTTTCAATCTGCTAACTTCCTCATTTGCATCAACCATGCTTGTATGAATGTGGAACATTTCTGTGCTCATCTTTTCAACAATTTCCTTATATTGACTCACATTTAAATCGATTGTGGTAAGAGTTGGTACCTGTGATTTAGATGATGAAGAGTTTCCTTGCTCCAAGGCCATAAGTGCATAGTTTCCAACTTCTTTATCTTCATCATTATCTGAATCATCCCAGCACTTGCCCTCAGCAATATAAGTTTTCCCTTGTTGCTTCTTTAGAAGAGCATCATACTTTGCTTCCAATTCAAGATAGGCCTTGTCTTTCTTTGCTTTCTTAGGTTTCCCTCATTCTGTAGCAAAATGGCCCAACTCATCACAGTTAAAGCATCTTATTTTTGATCTATCAATAGATCCAGTTTTGTAGCCAGTTTTGCTATCAGGAGTGTACTTCCCTTTTCCTTTCCAGTTGCTGTCTTTGTTGAAAACTGTCCTTTGCTTTTGAAAAATCTTGGTTTCTTTACTCTAATATTAGAGAATTTTCTAGCCAAGTAAGCCATTGATTTGTCTAGCTCATCAAGCTCATCAAGAGTGTAGAACTCATCTTCTTCATCCAATTCCAGTATGACTTGCTCTTCAGTGTCATTGGCTCTTTTCTCACTTGTAGGAATGACTGGAGTTGGGGATCTTTGCTCATCATTAAAAGTCTGGCCTTCATTCACAATCAGTGCACTTGAGTCATCCATTACATATCATTGACTAGTCCTTAATGACCTCTTTTGAATCATTTCCAGTTCATAAGTTTTCAGAACCCTATAGAGCACTTCCAGTGTGATTCTACTCAAATCCCTTCCTTCTCTGATTGCAGAGATCTTTTGTTCCAAATGGTCAGGGAGATTGAGCAAGAACTTCAAATTCACTTTTTCAACGTCATAAAATTTATCATGAAGCTACAAGTCATTTATCAGCTTATTAAACCTTTTAAACACATCAGTAATACCCTCCTATGGTTTAGCAATAAAACCCTCATACTGAGAAATCAATATCCTTCTTTGATTTGACCTAACCTCCTCAGTTCATTTACAAGGTATTTCAATCTTTTCCCAGATCTGTTTAGCAGTGTCATATTTGACAATGTTATTATACATTACATTGTCAAGTGACTCAATTAGTATCAGTTGCAAAGCACTGTCTAGGGAAACTTTCTCTCTTTCAGGTTCAGTATACTCAGAAAGATCCTTGGGAGCATAATAAGCTGGAATAACCATATCTCCATCTGTGGTTTCCTCAACTCTAACTACAGGAGTGAAGGGCCCATTCTTGAGGATACTAATGTAAAGGTGATTGGCCATTCTTATAAATAGCAACATTTTCTTTTTCCATAAAGCGTAATTGGCCTTATCAAAGGGAGGAATCTTAATACTACTGATTTTCTGTGTATTCATTTTTCCAAGATCTAATCTATTTACTTTCATATTTTGCTCTGATACCACTTGTTAGGTATGAATACAACACAGGGGGGGTGAATGTGTTTTGGCTTAAATGTATGATTTTCGATCGACTTAGGCTTTAGCAGTTGGTTGTTGTTAATGATTTAGTAGAATGGATGTTAAACATATATAGCTGAGCAAATATGTAAAACAAAGATCTTCAAAACTCACTTAATTTTATATTAAAAATCAAGCAGTGTTTTGCTACAAAATCTCTAAGTTCTTGTTTTAGAACTTAGCTTCTTTCTTGAGAGAGAACACACAAAATTTTCTAATCTGATTGTTCTTCTTAACTTAACTAGAGGAATAGTGTTAACTTTATAACTCAGTTAACTGCTGGTTTACACGGTGGATAATAAACATGCTATTATCTTTACTAAACTGTCACTTGTCATTTCTATTTATAGAAAAATAAATCTTCCATTTCTAGCTTAGCATATCTTTAGCTTCCCGTGATTACTTTAATCTCCTCTGTCAGTTAATCTTTGTCATCGATCTTGCACATCTCTCAAGCTGCTTTTTGTAGACTTGTCAATCCAGCTGTGTGAATTGTTTATTGATTTGCAACCTTGGATATTGAACTGTTCTGCAATTCTGTACTTAGAAAAATTTCTTCACTTCGAGATCTCCAATTAAGCCGTAGAGAACTCGACATCTTGATAGGCATGATGGCTTGTCGATATCTCTGAAACTTCATTGTTGCCTAGACTTATCGACAACTCTGAGTTCTCTAGTGAATTTTGGTTTATCGATAACTCAGTGTTCTCTAATGGACTTTGGCTTATCGATATCTCAGAGTTCTCTAATGAATGTATACTTGTCGATATCTCTGAGTTCTCGATAGACAATTCCTGAGTTCTCTATACCCGGTGGATGTTGTTTATCCGTCGAGTAGTGATGGTTTATCCGTCGAGTAGACATTCCTCATCCGTCGAGTAGATATTGCTCATCCGTCGGGTAGATGTTACTCATCCGTCGATACTTTCTGGAGTTTAAATGACTTCTCGATAAGTCATTCTGGAGTTCTCGAATGATTTCTCTATAACACTAATTCTGTGACTTGTAGAGATCTTGACTTAGAATGTTTTATACCAAACAGATTTATTCAACTCCAAGCTTCTTCATAATTCTTCTGAGGCATGATCTTCTTGATCTTCTTCCAGATAGAATTCTTAGCTTTGAAAACAACTTGAAAACCTCTGTCTGCAAATTGACTAACACTTAGGAGATTTACTTCTAATCCAGCAACTAGTGCTACATCTTCAATGACAACATTTCCAGAAACAATCTTGCCATATCCCATTGTGAATCCTTTGTTGTTATCTCCAAAGGTTACCAAAGGGCCAGCCATCTCCCCAAATTGTGATAGCAGGGCCTTATCACCTGTCATATGCCTGGAGCTTCCATTATCAATGATTTATATGACCTTCTTTCCTTTGTCCTGCACACAATGAGGATTAAGTGTGTTTAGCTACCCAAACTGTGTAGGGTACTTTCTTCATGTTAACTGATTTTGCAGAAGTAGAATGAAAATTTTGAGATAAAATGGAATTCATAGACTGTTGAGCATTTTCCCTTTCAGATATAGAACCAACTTTTGATTCTATGAGATCAATTCTCAATTTGTGGCAACTCTTCATCACTTTCATGTTGCAGAAAATGCAATCAAACTTGTCACAGAATGAATAGGGATCATTTGCCTTAGCTTCATTGTACTTGCAGACTCCTTCAGGTGGATTGCTAACAGTCTTTTTACAAAGATGAGTTAGGTGATTCATTGATCCACAATTCTCACACTTCTTTCTAGGTGCATCTGCTACATAAGCAAAATTATTGCTTTTGTTTATCCCAATCTTTCCATTTTTATTCTTCTTTTCCTTTTTGACCTGTTTAGCTTTAATCTCCTTCACAGGCTCCTTAGTTTCTTGATTGGCTTTTGGTGTTTCAACAGAGATGCAAGACTGAGTTGTCTCATCATTTTTCTTTTGCTTTTCCTCATCAGCTATCTCTTGTTTGATGATCAACTCTTCTTCACTGAAGTTCACCTCACATGCCTTGAACAAAGGTGATTCAACTTTCTTCAAAATAATTGGAACATCTTCAGTTTGAGTTGATTTCCCTTTGTCACTGACAGACTTCCTCTTGTTGTTCAAATCCTCATAATCAAGACCATTGGCAATATTTGCACATGGCTTGTTCTTTTCATGATATTGTCCAATCAACTCAAAAGCATTTTTGAAGGATTTCAGCTTTACTTCATTCTTCTCCATCCTTTCTCTGAACACTGCTTCAATTTCAATTGCACACTTTAATTTATTCTTTAAGTATGCAATTTCTTGTTTAGTAGCATCAAGCTCAACCAGCAATAATTCAGTCTCTTGTTTTTTACTCTCAAGTTTTTTATTGATCTTTTTCAATCTGCTAACTTCCACATTTGTAGCAACCATGCTTGTATGAATATGGAACATTTTTGTGCTCATCTTTTCAACAGTTTCCTTATATTGACTCACATTTAAATCGATTGTGGTGAGAGTTGGTACCTGTGATTTAGATGATGAAGAGTTTCCTTGCTCCAAGACCATGAGTGCATAGTTTCCAACTTCTTCATCTTCATCATTATCTGAATCATCCCAGCACTTGCCCTCAGCAATATAAGCTTTCCCTTGTTGCTTCTTTAGAAGAGCATCATACTTTGCTTCCAATTCAAGATAGGCCTTATCTTTCTTTGCTTTCTTAGGTTTCCCTCATTCGGTAGCAAAATGGCCCAACTCATCACAGTTAAAGCATCTTATTTTTGATCTATCAACAGATCCAGTTTTGTAGCCAGTTTTTCTATCAGGAGCGTACTTCCCTTTTCCTTTCCAGCTGTTGTCTTTGTTGAAGAACTGTCCTTTGCTTTTGAAAAATCTTGGTTTCTTTAATCTAATATTAGAGAATTTTCTAGCCAAGTAAGCCATTGATTTGTCTAGCTCATCAAGCTCATCAAGAGTGTAGAACTCATCTTCTTCATCCAATTCCAGTATGACTTGCTCTTCAGTGTCATTGGCTCTTTTCTCACTTGTAGGAATGAATGGAGTTGGGGATCTTTGCTCATCATTAAAAGTCTGGCCTTCATTCACAATCAGTGCACTTGAGTCATCCATTACATATCCTTGACCAGCCCTTAATTACCTCTTTTGAATCATTTCAAGTTCATAAGTTTTCAGAATCCCATAGAGCACTTCCAGTGTGATTCTACTCAAATCCCTTCCTTCTCTGATTGCAGAGATCTTTTGTTACAAATGGTCAGGGAGAGTGAGTAAGAACTTCAAATTCACTTCTTCAACATCATAAAATTTATCATGAAGCTGCAAGTCATTTATCAGCTTATTAAACCTTTCAAACACATCAGTAATACCCTCCTTTGGTTTAGCCATAAACCCTCATACTGAGAAATCAATATCCTTCTTTGATTTGACCTAACCTCCTCAGTTCCTTCACAAAGTATTTCAATCTTTTCCTATATCTGTTTAGCAGTGTCACAGTTGACAATGTTATTATACATTACATTGTCAAGTGACTCAATTAGTATCAGTTGCAAAGCACTGTCTAGGGAAACTTTCTCTCTTTCAGGTTCAATATACTCAGAAGGATCCATAGGAGCATAATGAGCTGGAATAACCATATCTCCATCTGTGGTTTCCTCAACTCTAACTACAGGAGTGAAGGGCCCATTCTTGAGGATACCAATGTAAAGGTGATTGGCGATTCTTATAAACAACAACATTTTCTTTTTCCATAAAGTGTAATTGGCCTTATCAAAGGGAGGAATCTTGATACTACTGATTTTCTATGTATTCATTATTCCAAGATCTAATCTGTTTACTTTCAGATTTTGCTCTAATACCACTTGTTAGGTATGAATACAACACAGAGGGGGGGGAGGTGAATGTGTTTTGGCTTAAATATATGATTTTCGATCGACTTAGGCTTTAGCAGTTGGTTGTTGTTAATGATTTAGTAGAATGGATGTTAAACATAAATAGCTGAGCAAATATGTAAAACACAGATATTCAAAACTCACTTAATTTTATATTAAAAATTAAGCAGTATTTTGCTACAAAATCTCTAAGTTCTTGTTTTAGAACTTAGCTTCTTTCTTGAGAGAGAACACACAAAATTTTCTTATCTGATTGCTCTTCTTAACTTAACTAGAGGAACAGTGTTAACTTTATAACTCAGTTAACTGTTGGTTTACACGGTGGATAATAAACATGCTATTATCTTTACTAAACTGTCACTTGTCATTTCTATTTATAGAAAAATAAATCTACCATTTCTGGCTTAGCATATCTTTAGCTTCCCGTGATTACTTTAATATCCTCTGTCAGTTAATCTTTGTCGTTGATCTTGCACATCTCTCAAGCTGCTTTTTGTAGACTTGTCAATCCAGCTGTGTGAATTGTTTGTTGATTTGCAAGCTTGGATATTGAACTGTTCTGCATTTCTGTACTTAGAGAAATTTCTTCACTTCGAGATCTCCAATTAAGCCGTAGAGAACTTGACATATCGATAGGCATGATGGCTTGTCGATATCTCTGAAACTTCATTGTTGCCTAGACTTATCGACAACTCTGAGTTCTCTAGTGAATTTTGGTTTATCGATAACTCAGAGTTCTCTAATGGACTTTGGCTTATCGATATCTCAGAGTTCTCTAATGAATGTATACTTGTCGATATCTCTGAGTTCTCGACAGACAATTCCTGAGTTCTCTATACCCGGTGGATGTTGTTTATCCGTCGAGTAGTGATGGTTTATCCGTCGAGTAGACATTCCTCATCCGTCGAGTAGATATTGCTCATCCGTCGGGTAGATGTTACTCATCCGTCGGTACTCTCTGGAATTTAAATGACTTCTCGATAAGTCATTCTGGAGTTCTCGAATGATTTCTCTATAACACTAATTCTGTGACTTGTAGAGATCTTGACTTAGAATGTTTTATACCAAACAGATTTATTCAACTCCAAGCTTCTTCATAATTCTTCTGAGGCATGATCTTCTTGATCTTCTTCCAGATAGAATTCTTAGCTTTGACACTGTTTAGAGAAAAATGCTCCAGTCTGCTCCATTTACATTTTACAGACATTAAGTGTTACAAGTATGAATTACAAATTAAGGTTACAATACAACTAATCTTAGGGTTGTCAGTATGACTTAGTCTTGTTATGATACAGGCATGTCTTGCACAACATACTCCTTATCAAATGCTAAAAGAAAAGAAGCCCAGTCTCAAACATCTTCATGTATTTGGATATAAGTGCTTTGTTTTGAGAACTCATACTGATCAGCTTGGAAAGTTTGAATCAAAGGCTGAAGAAGGAATCTTTGTTGGATACTCACCATCAAACGCTTACAGAGTTTTCAATCTAAGAACACACACTATAGTAGTCTCCATAAATGTATGATAAGAAGATTCCTGGTTTTGAAGAAGACACTCATGAAAGTTTAATCTTTGCAAATGAAAAGGCATTGTTGGAATCTGGATCAAACTCTAATGAACTGTCAAATCCTGATGATCCAAATCCTGACACTCCTTCAGATTCTGAAGACAACCATTGTGCTAATAAGCCTGCACAAGTTGGGGGTGAAGGGTTTTTAGAACATAAACGCAACGAAAATGTAAATTTAAATCTTAAAAAACCGAAACCCTCCGCAGGATCCATGCGAAAAATAATATTTAATTCGTAGTTCAGTATGTTTACCCTAAGAAACTTTACGTAATGGAAAGATGGAGGTCCTTAATAGCGATCCAAGAACGATGAGTGGAGATCCCTAGCAGCTGCTCCTCAAGTGTGAAGCACTCCACCGGTATTCACCAAGAGATCAATATAATGGAGGAGGAAGAGGTTGAGAGAATTAATTGTCTCCCCTTGTTCTACTTTAGAATTAGGGTTAATTATTTGGGTTAAGGCAAATAGGGTTTATAATAGTATTTTTATAGGCAAAATTTTCAGTTGAAAATTTTCCATAAAATATTATTATTATTAACCCTTTAATTGATTATTCTTATTAACCAATTAACTAATAATTAAAACACCTTCTAATCATTAATCCCTTTTCTAAACACTTTAGAAAAATAATTCGCTCACTTGATTTAATTTCCAAAATTAAATTCTTAATTAATAATATTAAGAACTTTTCTTAATTAATTTATAATTAATTAAATTTCATTTAATCAATTTTTAAATTTGCTAATTAATTATTTATTTCACAAATAAATAATTATCAGCCATTATTAATTAATTCCTCCACCATTAAATCATTCTCTTTTATGGTGTGACCCTTTAGGTTCAATATTAAGCCGGTAGTAAAAATAAATAATAATAAAACTATTTTATCATTATTTATATAAATTTTCTAATTCATTAAATATTATTAATTAATCATATTTATTCTACATTGTGAGGGATACTTCTCAGCATATCGCGACTATCCGGATAATACGAGTTCACTGCTTAGAATACCAAGAACCCATTCAGTGAATAATTACCGTACAATCAATTCCTTCTATCCTGCAATGTTATGATTAAATACAAGGCATGGAACTTGTGTCAAGCCTATCTTATTTAATCATATGCTTTCCCATTCACTATGCTTAGTTCTAATTAATGTAAATAAGAAACTCCTTTCTAATTTCATTCACTCTGGCCAGAGATTCCTAAACTAGCATAAGTGGATCAGTATTGAACATTCTCTTCCTTCACTTGAAGGGGTAGATCCTTTATTGATCATACACTATCTTCGTGTACAAATTCCTATACCCAGTAGGGTCCTTATAATTGTCCCTAGAGACTAAGAACTAAACCAAAGCATAATTCAGTGTACACAAGATGACTATGATGACCTCAAGTCTAAGAATATTTGTACAACTATCACTATAAGAACAACTGCTGACACGTGAGTAAACTCCATCAGTTGTTGAGCTGTGTGAGTCATGTTCAGTGAACTTATTCTATAATAAGCACCTACATACTAGCTTTAGTGTCACCACACAAATGTCTATGAGAACAGACAGCCTTCATAATGAAGCAAGCATAGTATGTACCGATCTTTACGGATTATTAATTACCAGTTAGTAATCCTACGACCAGGAACTATTTAAGTTTAGAGTTATCATCTTTTAGGTCTCATTATTATGATCTCATCACAATCCATAAAAAGCTTTACTCTAAACAGTGGTATATCTTATTTAGATACTTAAAATAGATAAAGCCCGCAATAAAAACAAAACAAGTCTTTTATTAATATCAATGAAATCAAAACATATTACATAAAAGTGTTCCTAAATCCTCATACACGATTGGACTTAGGACACATCTCTTTTAATCTCCCACTTGTACAAAAGCCAATCACTCTGGTATCTAATACCCATCTTGTCTTTATGATGATCAAAGTGACTTTGAGAAAGTGGCTTTGTTAAAGGGTCTGCTATGTTGTTATGTGTGTCAACTCTCTTGACGTTGACATCTCCTCTTTCAACAATCTCCCTAATCAGATGAAAGTGTCACAAAACTTTTCCTATAAATAGTATGTCATCCACATACAATACAAGAAATGTTATCGCGCTCCCACTAACCTTCTTGTAGACATATGGTTCATCTATATTTTTGATAAAACCAAACTCTTTAATTGTCTCATCAAAACGGATGTTCCATCTACGAGAAACTTGATTTAAACCATATATGGTTCGTAGCATCTTACACATTAGGTGTTCATTTCCCTTGGAAAGAAAACCCTGTGGCTGTATCATATACACTTCCTCTTCAAGTTTCCCATTGAGGAAGGGCGTTTTCACGTCCATTTTCCAGATCTCATAGTCGTAGTAAGCAGCAATCGCAAGCAAAATTCGAATTGATTTTAACAGGGCTACAGGCGAAAAAGTTTCATCAAAGTCAATCCCTTGCCTTTGTTTGAATCCTTTTGCCATGAGCCTGGCCTTATAGGTCTCTACCTGGCCATCTGCTCCAATCTTTCTTTTGTATACCCACTTGCACCCAATAGGCTTAACACCTTCAGGCACCTCAACCAGAGTCCATACTTGATTGGTTTACATCGATTCCATTTCAGATTTCATGGCACTTTGCCATTTCTCTGAGTCAACACTACTCATAGCCTCATTATAGGTCATAGGGTTATCATCATCAATGATTGACAACTCATTGTCATTCTCAATGACAAGGGCATAATACCTCTCAGGTTTGCGAGACACTCTCCCTGTCCTACGAATGGGCTGTTCCACAGAAGGTTGTTCAGTATGAATAGGTGTTTCCACTTGAACTGTAGTAGTTTGTGCTTCTTGAACTTCATCAAGTTCAATCTTGCCCCCACTGTTTCCTTCAAGGATAAACTGCTTTTCCAAGAATGTATCATATCTGGAGATAAACACCCTATGATCGGTGTAAAAGTAATACCATAAAGTCTCTTTAGGATATCCCACAAAATTATATTTTACGGATCGAGATTCCAGCTTATCTGGGTCAACTTTCTTGACATAAGCTGGACATCCCCAAATCTTAACGTGTTTAAGACTCGGTTTCCTTTCTTTCCATATCTCATATGGAGTTTGAGGAACATATTTGGAAGACACCTTATTCAGTAAATATGCTGAGGTTTCCAATGCATAACCCCACAGGAATACTGGAAGATTCGCATAACTCATCATGGACCGAACCATGTCTAACAAAGTTTGATTTCTCCTTTCAGATACCCCATTCAACTGTGGAGTATATGGAGGAGTCCACTGGGAGACTATACCATTTTCTTTGAGATAATCTAGAAGCTCTCCATCAAGTATTCACCACCTCGATCTGATCGAAGAGTTATAATACTATGTTTGGTTTGTTTCTCCACTTCATGCTTATATTCTTTGAACTTTTCAAAGGCTTCAGACTTATGTTTCATCAAATACACATATCCGAATCTAGATCGATCATCTATGAAAGTAATGAAGTATGAAAATCCACCCATAGCTTGCGTAGACATTGGTCCATATACATAT
This sequence comes from Apium graveolens, assembly GCF_009905375.1. NCBI lineage: Eukaryota > Viridiplantae > Streptophyta > Magnoliopsida > Apiales > Apiaceae > Apium > Apium graveolens. The sequence goes on along the minus strand of NW_027418286.1, from coordinate 46,682 downwards.
GTGTGTACCAATCCTAGCAAATCTGCAGCCCTCTCTCCATGTCCACTAAATGGAGATTTGGTCATTTTACCCAATAGACAAGACTCGCATGTAGGATATGATTCAAAATCAAAGGGGTCAAGTAACCCTTCCTTATGCAATGTTCGCAGTCTATTTTCACTAATATGACCAAGTCCGCAGTGCCACAAGAAAGTGAGATTTGCATCATCCCTTTTTCTTTTATTAGTATATTCAATTTGTAGTAAATTATGCTCTACATCACATACATACAGGCCATTGTTTAAAATACCACTTCCATAAAGAACGTTATCTCTAAGAATTGAACATTTATTATTCTGAATAACAAACGAAAATCCAGCCAAGTCTAGCATGGAATAGAAATAATATTCCTCACAATCGAGGGAACAAAATAACAATTATTTAGAACAATAGTCTTGCTCGTAGGCATATGTAAATGAAATGATCCTACAGCTTCAGCAACAACTCTTGCTCCATTTCCCATCCGTAGAATCACCTTCTCTTCTTCAAGAGTCCTACTTCTCCTTAGTCCCTGCAACGAATTGCAAATATGAGAACCACAGGCGGTATCTAATACCCAAGTAGAAATTTGACTTAGTGACATATTAACTTCGATCATGAACATACCTGAATCAGAAGCGGTAGTCTCACTACCCTTCTTCTTCTTCAATTCTGCAAGGTAAACCTTGCAGTTCCTCTTCCAGTGCCCCACCTTTTTACAGTGAAAGCAAACATCTTTGCTCTTGGGGTCTTTAGATTTTGGTGGAACCGGCTTTTTCTCACCTACTTTCTTCTTTTTGGAAGGGTTCTTCTTCCTTTTTTTAGGATTGGAACCTTCACCAATTAGAAGAATAGAACTCTTCTTAGGGGGGAAATTCGATTCTGCAGTCTTCAACATGTTGTGGAGTTCAGGCAGGCTGACATCCAGCTTATTCATGTGAAAGTTCACAACAAACTGCGAGAACGAACTCAGAAGTGATTGCAAGACCAAGTCTTGGCTCAGCTCCCCATCCATGGCAAAACCAAGTTATCCCAGATGTTCAATCAAATTGATCATCTTAAGTACATGGTCATTCACAGATGATCCTCAGACATCCTACAACCGAACAGTTCCTTCGATATCTCATATCGAGCTGTCCTCCCTGCCACATCATACAACTCTTGTAGATGCATAAGGATAGTGTGAGCATCCATATGCTCATGTTGCTTCTGTAGCTCAATGTTCATGGAAGCTAGCATGATGCATTGAGCAACATTTGCATCATCTATCCACTTAAGATACACAACATGTTCATCATTATATGCATTACTAGCAGGTTCAGTAGGCTTAGGTGAGTCAAGCACATATTCCAGCTTCTCAACCCTGAGAACAATTATCAAGTTTCGAAGCCAGTCAGCAAAATTAGGACCAGTCAACTTGTGAGCATCTAGTATACTCCGGAGTGATTGTGCAGAAGACATAACGAATATAGTAAATCTGTAAATGATGAACACATAACAACACTTAGCAAATATTCAATTTCATTTCAAAACCCTATATGAATCGGGTCTTTATTCATAAGTGGCTCCCACTAGTTTATCTAATTTATACAACCCCTAAATGAAAATTAAGCATTCATAATGCTAGTGGGAATAGGGATCCTACATTCCATCACACAACCTCGGCTGTCGCAAGAAACGTCATGTGATGTTCAATAGACAGATAACTCTTGTCAATTACATCTTATGTTATTCCCTAATAAAACTTTAGCCTCTTGAATAATTGAGTCACAGCTGTAGCACGACAAACTCAATATTTTAAGTCAAGTCTAACCCAACATTTAGTACAATTGAATCAGTCTCCAACGGCCCACGGCTGTAGCACGTTACGACCTTTAGATTCTAATTCAATGTACACATCTCTCTGTAATAGACAAGTATTTCTTATTTCGAAATCAAAGCCCTCGGCTGTAGCACGAAACAACAATGATTTAAAAATAAGAACCACATTCTACCATGTTGGAAGGCTATGACCGACACAAGCCCGTTGTATCATTGGCCAATTACTACTTGATATTATTTAATTTTAGAGGGATTATATTATGTTACATTCATAATCATATTATAAAGAGATTCTTCCTTTTAAATTAAATATTTCAAATCAATAATCAATAATCAGATGATTCCCAGATCGGGGGGAGCATTGTCAAGAGGCGTCACTTAATACCCCTTTCTTACAGATAGAAATCTGCTTTCGACAGAATCATCCTTTCTCTCAATATTGAAAATTCATATTTAATTACGTGTTTCATAAACACAAGAATCTCATGATTGTATTCATAATATTATTCTTAAGGCAAGAAATGATTCCTATTCTAGATCTTCTAGAGCACGCCTTATATTGATTTAAGTTCACCTAAATCTATCATCGCATGGTAAATATAGGCATATATCTCATATATAAAATTAAATAAACAAGTAAATGTAAAGTGCAATAAAGTAAATGTGTTTGGTTATGGTCCCATCCTATGTGATCTTTATCAAGCTCATGATAAAGATCAAGGTCAATCTAATATGGTGATGGAAATAAATACAACTACTTATTACATAAGTCTTCTTCTTTGTTTAGACTTCTTGTATACCTCGTCTTCTTCTTTGTATCACCTCCATTGGATAGCCTTCTTGAGTCTTCAATTACATTACATAGATTGAAAGTAAAACTAATCTAATGAACTTACAAGAATAACTCGAGTTACATTCGAGATTTATGATTACAAAGATTGACGACATGCAAGTCGTATTTAAAACCAAAACCAAAACCATTACACTAAGGTCGAAAGGCCATAAATATCCACTATGCTCATACAACACATAAAAGCATGTTAAAACACATAATCTGATCTTAATATATCATATTATCCATGATCTAATCATAAAAAATGACAAAAATCAGAAAAATCAGAATAAAATCAGAAAAATAAGAATCATTGTTTACGGGCAGTAAACGACGTCAAATGCCTTAAAGATGAGTCGTTGATAGCTAAAGCTATCAGATTTGTTCAGACGCTCGTTTACCTATGGAATAGGGTATTCGTTTGCGTAAATCGGACACCAGACCCAGATTTCAGCAAATCTGCAGCAGCCAATTCAGAATCCGTATCTAATATGATTCTCATAATTAGAACAAACATAAATCATGTATATATCAGTATATATACAGATTACATAATCATCTTATGATTATATAACTCACATGAATATCATATATTCAGAACCATACATATATAAGCATATTATATCAACATGAAATCATGGCGAATCACGTACATGCTTATATATCGAAAACAGTTAAACACATAAATGAATTAAAAACTTTTCGCAACTAGCTCTGATGCCATTGAAGGGTTTTTAGCATATAAACGCAACGAAAACGTAAATTTAAATCTTAAAAAACCGAAACCCTCCGCAGGATCCATGCGAAAAATAATATTTAATTCGTAGTTCAGTATGTTTACCTTAAGAAACTTTACATTAATGGAAAGATGGAGGTCTTGAATAGCGATCCAAGAACGATGAGCGGAGATCCCTAGCAGCTGCTCCTCAAGTGTGAAGCACTCCACCGGTATCCACCAAGAGATCAATGTAATGGAGGAGGAAGATGTTGAGAGAATTAGTTGCCTCCCCCTTGTTCTACTTTAGAATTAGGGTTAATTATTTGGGTTAAGGCAAATAGGGTTTATAATAGTATATTTATAGGCAAAATTTTCAGCTGAAAATTTTTCATAAAATATTATTATTATTAACCCTTTAATTGATTATTCTTATTAACCAATTAACTAATAATTAAAACACCTTTTAATCATTAATCCCTTTTCTAAATACTTTAGAAAAATAATTCTCTCGCTTGATTTAATTTCCAAAATTAAATTCTTAATTAATAATATTAAGAACTTTTCTTAATTAATTTATAATTAATTAAATCTCAGTTAATCAATTATTAAATTTGCTAATTAATTATTTATTTCACAAATAAATAATTATCAGCCATTATTAATTAATTCCTCCACCATTAAATCATTCTCTTTTATGGTGTGACCCTGTAGGTTCAATATTAAGCCGGTAGTAGAAATAAATAATAATAAAACTATTTTATCATTATTTATATATATTCTCTAATTCATTAAATATGATTAATTAATTAATCATATTTATTCTACATCGTGAGGGATACTTCGCAGCATATCGCGACTATCCGGATAATACGAATTCACTCCTTAGAATACCAAGAACCCATTCAGTGAATAGTTACTGTACAATCAATTCCTTCTACCCTGCAATGTCACGATTAAATACAAGGCATGGAACTTGTGTCAAGCCTATCTTATTTAATCATATGCTTTCCCATTCACTATGCTTAGTTCTAATTAATGTAAATTATAAACTCCTTTCTAATTTCATTCACTCTGGCCAGAGATTCCTGAACTAGCATAAGTGGATCAGCATTGAACATTCTCTTCCTTCACTGGAAGGGGTAGATCCTTTATTGATCATACACTATCTTCGTGTACAAATTCCTATACCCAGTAGAGCCCTTATAATTGTCCCTGGAGACTAAGAACTAAACCAAAGCATAGTTCAGTGTACACAAAATGACTATGATGACCTCAAGTCTAAGGATATTTGTACAACTATCACTATGTGAACAACTGCTGACACGTGAGTGAACTCCATCAGTTGTTCAGCTGTGTGAGTCATGTTCAGTGAACTTATTCTATAATAAGCACCTACATACTAGCTTTAGTATCACCACACAAATGTCTATGAGAACAGACAGCCTTCATAATGAAGCAAACATAGTATGTACCGATCTTTGCGGATTATTAATTACCAGTTAGTAATCCTATGACCAGGAACTATTTAAGTTTAGAGTTATCATCTTTTAGGTCTCATTATTATGATCTCATCATAATCCATAAAAAGCTTTACTCTAAACTGTGGTATATCTTATTTAAACACTTAAAATAGATAAAGCCCGTAATAAAAACAAAACAACTCTTTTATTAATATCAATGAAATCAAAACAGATTACATAAAAGTTATTCCTAAATCCTCATACACGATTGGACTTAGAACACATCTCTTTCAGAGGGGGAGCAACAGCAAAGGTCAGCTAGTGATGCTAATACTGAAGAATCATATCAAAGTTATTCTGAATCGAATGCTAATTCAACATCAGAAGAACATGAGTCAAGTCCGAATATTTCATCAGGAAATAACCCAACGGATTCAGGGGGAGCCTTAAATGCATTTGATGAAGCATACAATTCAGGGGGAGCATCTAGTTCCAGAAGGACACTTCCCAGTGCCAGAAAATGGACTAAGGATCATACTCCTGATCTGATCATTGGAAATCCTGATGATGGTGTAAAGACAAGAAGTGCAACTCAGAATGAATGTTTATATCATAATCTACTTTCAAAAGAAGAGCCAAAGAAAGTAGAAGATGCACTCAAGGATGCAGATTGGGTCATAGCTATGCAAGAAGAACTAAATGAGTTCGAAAGAAATGAAGTGTGGAAGCTGGTGCCCAGACCTGAGAACAGGTCAATTGTGGGCACAAAGTGGGTCTTTAGAAATAAGACTGATTCTGATGGAACAATCATCAGAAACAAGGCAAGATTGGTGGCAAAATGATATTCCCAACAGGAAGGTATTGACTATGATGAGACATTTGCTCCTATTGCTAGGTTGGAAGCAATCAGAATCTTCTTGGCATATGCTGCTCACAAGAAGTTCAAAATCTTCCAGATGGATGTCAAGAGAGCATTTCTCAATGGAGAACTTGAAGAAGAAGTCTATGTTGAACAACCACCGGGATTTGTGGATCCTAAACATCCTGACTATATTTACAGACTTGATAAAGCACTCTATGGACTGAAGCAAGCACCTAGAGCATGGTATGAAACCCTTGCTCAGTTTCTACTTGAAAGTGGATTCAAAAGAGGTATAATAGATAAAACCCTATTTTATCTGAATAATTTAAATATTTGCTTTTAGTTCAAATTTATGTGTATGATATCATTTTTGGATCAATTAATCAAACACCTTGTGATAAGTTTTCAAAGTTGATGCAATCAAGATATCAAATGAGTATGATGGGAGAGATGAACTACTTCCTAGGCTTGCAGATTAAACAGAGTAATAATAGCATTTATAGCAATCAGTCCAAGTACACAAGAAATCTACTGAAGAGGTTTAATATGCAAGAAAGTGCAACTGCAAGTACTCCTATGGCAACTGCTACAAAACTTGATCCAAATGAAGGTACATCAGTTGATGTCACATCTTACAGAGGTATGATTGGGTCTCTATTATACCTAACTTCTAGCAGGCTAGACATTATGTTTGCCACTTTTTTGTGTGCAAGATTTCAGGCAAATCCAAGGGAGCCACATCTTATTGCAGTAAAGAGAATTTCCAGATACCTCAAAGGTATTGTTTCTCTTGGACTTTGGTATGCAAGAGAAGCTGATTTTGCATTATGTGGTTATTTAGATGCTGATTTTGCTAGATGCAAAATAGATAGGAAAAGTACATTAGGAAGCTGTCAGTTCTTCGGAGGCAGATTAGTCTCATGGTTCAGCAAGAAGCAAAAATCTATTTCTACTTCAACTGCTGAGGTTGAATATATTGCAGCTGTGAGTTTTTGTGCTCAGCTGTTATGGATGAGAAATCAGCTCATGGACTATGGATTATCATTCTCAAAAATTCCTATTTATTGTGATAATCAAAGTGTTATTGCTATGACAGGAAATCCGGTGCAACACTCTCTTACAAAGCACATCAGTATCAGATATCACTTCATAAGAAAGCATGTCATGGAAGGAACCATAGAGCTTCATTTTGTTCTTACTGATCAGCAGCTGGCTGATATCTTCACAAAGCCATTACCTGAAGCAACATTTACAAAGCTTGTGAATGAACTTGGTATGGTTAATTGGGACAAGTAAATTTTTATTTCAATTTATATTTGATCAAATCCTGATGTATATTGATCAAATCCTGATATGTCCTAAATGTTGTGTTCTTAGATATTAAGCTAGAAATATTTGATGTATTCTATTTTATATGCATGATAAATTAAGTGAATTTATTTTCTAATTGTGAATGTCCGAATAAATATATCACTATCATCATTACACATCGGTTTAGGGAGACGCGCCTTAAAAAGAAATCTTTTGGTTAATTCATTAAGTTAACTCTTTAGTCTCTTAGTCTCTTGATATTCTTTTGGTTATTTAAATGACTGCTCATCCTTCAGTAAAATCACATCTTTTCCTACTCAAACACATCTTTTCATTTCTCTCAAACAATGGCAAACCCCAGTTGGTTTTACTGCTATGGCACAGATACTGTGACCATTTTTTGAAATGGAATTCAGACTTCATATCCCATAAATAACATTTTCATACGACATCTGGATTCAACTTCCAGACAACATAAAAATTGATCTTTTATTTTTCCAAAGAGAATTTCATCTCCACAATCTTAAACAGCAGGAGAAAATCATTCATCTTGATGTTCTCTTTGTTGAAAGTAGGAAGAATAATTAAACATCATCCATCCGTATCTCTTCACCATCAGCTTTGTCAGGCTTCTTAGACCAAGGCTGTTGATGTTCACCATCTTAGACTAGGTCTATCTTGTAATCTTTTGCATGTAATCTACAAATTTCATGAAATGTACTCTTTTGATATATTAATGAAATTTCTCTTTGCAAGATTTAGTCTTTGTTTATCTCGTATTATATGCATGTGAATGTTTTTATTGAAGCCTGTTAATCTTTACTTCATCTACTTGAATTGTATTTCTTGATGAATGTTTTGATTAAAATTGTGGTTGCTAATAATTTGTGATGCTTTGACAAACGAATGTTAAATTTGAATCGACATATCCTGAGTTAGTCAAATCCTGACAAAAGAAAGGTCTCAAATCCTGACGATAGGTCAGCACGTTCTAATTCAAATTATTAGTGTTAATCAATCTCTGAGTAAGCTTTATTGTTGCAATAAAATGTCTCACTTAATTAATGATTAATGGTGGATTATCAGATAAATAAATTTCTACGGTTGTGTCTTGATATAACTGTATATATTTTGTATTTACTTTCACAATTTCCTCCACCATCAAACTCAATTACTCAGTAATTATTTCCTATTTGAAGTCAAATTTGCTAAGCTACCTCATTCATACGAGTGTGTTAAACCTATCTCTGAATAGCATATCTATAAAATCAGAAGAAATTCTGTAACACAATTCATCATGCACTTAGTTTCACTACGCACATCTCACACTTACTCTCTCTCACAAGTTATTCACATCATGACAACTTCTGAAGTTTCACCACTCTTCAGTCAAACCACATCATTCATGGAAATACATTTGGTACTGACAATTACTTAGCTCTGCTTACACATTAGCATCTACCATCATCTTTTCATGATATTCGGGATTTTCTCCTTCTATGTTCAATTGGGTATGCTCTCACAAATCCTGTTAAGGTGTCATAAAGGGTTGTCATGCAGGTCTGGAACACAATAGTGGCAAATTCAACACATACTGGTTTTTCCTTTGAGTATAAGGACCAAAGATATGAAGTTGATGCTGATATTCTGCTTCAAGCCTTGAGATTGCCTGCTCTTGATGGTGCTCCTGATACTCATACCAATGAGCAGCTGTTTGACATGCTCGGGACTTTAGGCTATTAAGGAGAAATCACAACCATTGAAAAACTGTCCAAGACCAAACTGAAAAGAGAGTGTAACTTTTTCTTTGACTACATCAGTAGTTGTTTCTTGAATAAGACAACAAACTTTGATGTTCTTCCATCCACTTCCCTGAGAATTGGGTACTCTCTTCTTAAGTCTGGTAATTTTGATTATGGTAATACTATATTACAGTTCATAACTGCTAGGAGAGCAGATGCTTCAGGAGTAATAGGGTATACTAGATTTTTACAACTGATTTTCACTTATCTATGCCCTAATGCTATTTTTGATGATGATGAATTACTCCCTGTTTTTCAAATTTCTTGTAACACCCCCAGATCCGGGGTCAGGAATCCAGGTCGTCACGGTCTTTCTTTCCACAATATCACTTCACTTAATTAATAATAAATAACCTTATGTTGTGACCCCACACTAACACACACCACAACCCGTTATAGTCTCAGAGATGAAATTGAAATAAGTACAAGTCTTTGAATCCACAATTAAAAGTTATTACAACCCAAAATGATTACTTGATAAATTTACAGTTAATTGCCATTATCTGCCACAAGTTATAATTATACATAATTGATTCTCAAAAGTAGAATGCCTGATCTACCAATAGATCTACCTCTGCAGCTATAGCAGCTACAACATCAACGGGAAGACGCGGGACGCTTCCCACGCGCTTGCGCCGGGTCTGCTGGAGTCTGGCCATCTTTCCTAACTGTTGTTGTGTGATGAAGAAATAAAGCAAGAGTGAGCCTTACAGCTCGCAAGATAATATATAGTGATAACAATAATACAAGTATCTAAATGGATACTTACTAGAATCCTTTATCATGTGTAAGGTAATTACTTACTGGGTATAAGTTTTAAAAGAAGATGAAGTTACCAATTACTTCACTACACTTATACCATTTTAGAATCTACTAGAACTACTACTGTTCCAAGTATAATAAGATTCGATAGGTCATCCCATAGATGAGACCACAAATAAAACTTGAAAATATTTGATCTTTGAAATATTTTGAAAAGAAATGAAGTTACGAGATACTTCATTCAATGGATACACCAATAAAACTGTTTGACCCTGTCAATGCTTCGGCAACCACCCATTCGTAGCCTTTCGATCGAAATGCTATGGGTAGTGTTGCAGAATTATCCAAATGGATGATGAACTCATTACGGGAGTTTGCCGCGCCAGGAAGACCACTTACGATGATCAGTCGTAGTAGTACAACCCCACCATTTTCTACATGTAGAGGAGAACCTGTCGGATTTACTTGTCAACCGAACACTGAACTCCTAAGGAATGGACCGCCTTAGCGGAACTTCGAGGCCATTTGGGCCAATATAATAAGGCTGGGCCGGCGCCACTCGACCACTTACGCCACTCCTAGTTCAGATGAAATCCATGACTCTGAAACGTAAAGCTCGTTCCCCCTTTCCCAAAGTAGAAACTTGTTGATACGGCTCCACCAAGAAGTAGTATCTAGTTGGAAAGGAAAACTCACCGATATTTCCCAGGCGATGCCTGTTAATGGATTAACTTGTTCCAAGAATTTTACTTCCCGAATATTGGGTAAGTAATCAAAAACTCTTTTATCAAGACAGCAACCTTGTTGCGAATATAAAACACACCACCGAGCCGAATCCCTCTGGTTTTGAGCGAGTATTTAAATCCCCTTTTTTTTAAAAGGAAGATCTTAAATATAAAAAAAATGAGTTTTGGGATCCGCTCTAACTTTTGAAAATCATTTTAAAGACTTGAAAACACTTTAAAGAGTGTTTGGAATAATGCTGATTTAATAAAGTAAATCAGTCTCAGTATAAAGAAATATCTGAATATTATTATTTAAATAATATTCCCATAAAGAGTAATTGAGGTAGAAGTTGGAAAACTTATACTTGAAATGAATAGTAAATAATCAAAGATATACTTATACGAAAGTAACATCTTTATTTGAATATCAAAAGTAAGTTTGATTATCGAACATTATTCTTTAATAAATAAAGAATATTAATAAATAATAAGCGGAGTCATAATACCTCGAATGAATATTATAAATAATATTCATTAAATAAAATAAAGGAGTCATACATCCTCAAATGAATATCCAAGTAATATTCAATAAATAATATAAAGGAGTCATAAGTCCTCGAATGAATATTCAAGATAATATTCATTAATAAAATAAAGTTATCGAATAAACCTTATTCGATTAATAGTTTTGAAAACTATTACCATATATATATATAAAATATATATATATATACAAAATCTACTCGGGATCCTCGACTCCCGGTTTTAGAAAATGTTTTCACCTTTGGGTCCCTATACTAAGGGTATATGCAAATTACCGCTATTCTCTAGCATAGGTATTATCAACTGAATCAACAGATATATATGGCAAGAATACGAAACAGGCATGCATATATACCATATCGCATGCTACATTATATCGCAAGAATTTGCTAATAATAAATATGCATCTATCACAAGATCATGCATATACATATGTATACATCACAACAACAGTTATAACGGGTAGAAAACTTGCCTGAGCGACTGGGGGTGATAAAAGGCTCGGGATGAGTCTGGTAACCTATAAACAACAAGTAAGTTGGAATTAAACCAAAGTCACTTGTAAATATATACTTTAACTAACTTAGACTCTAACGCTTGTTTTGCGCTTACTGATTCTCTTAAGTCACTCGAGTACCCTCGGCTCCACCGTTTTTAATAATTTAACCATTAAGAGTTTTAAGGCGATTCTTTCGCGGGTGTCTTACCAACTGCCTAACACTCTTACCATAATTGTTTCATACACTAATTAACCCCTTTTGGTCTTTAACCTATGTTTCAAAGTAAGGCGAGGGGAAAAGTTTCGTTCGCGAAACGCCGTTACTTAAAATGGTCGTTTCTCCTAAACCGTACATCGGAATCAAATGAACTACATATCAAAACGAAGCTCGTAAAATGAACTATCTAAACATGGCAATGGTCAACATCTAGAAGGGGGTTCTCGGGTCCTAATGTTATGAACAAAAGCAGTCTAAAGTAAATCAGACATTACGACCGCTATGTTTACGCGATTTCCCAAATTTAAACCAACTCAAAACAACCACAATTCAATCCCAATTCACAACCCAATCAAAACTCCATCCAAAATACATTACAACAGCCCCAAAAGAACTCATTATAATCCATTTACTTACTCCTAAAACTTGAATTTAAACTATACTACATTCTTTAACCAAATCTTAAGATTTCAACAAATCAATCACCACCATTCCAACCCAAACTCTTAAACAAACAAGTTTCAAGCTACTCTTTACTCTAACAACCAAAATCAACCTAATATACAAATTAAAGCTAGGGTTTGGAGATGATATACCTTCCTTGAAGTGGTGTGAGTAGCTAGGAAGCCTTAGGAAGCCTTGAGGAGTCTTAGGAAAGCTTGGATCTTAAAGAAAAAACAAGAAAATCAAGTTAAAATTCTTGAAGTCACTATTCATTGTCTTCTTCATTGATTTCTTGAAGAAGATTGAGAAAGAATTGAAGGCTTAAACTCATAAGATAGCCATAACTATGCATAAGGATGACTAGGGAATTATCTTACCAATTTAGGAAGCCTTGATCTTGAGTTTTGAATTTTGTTTTCTTTGAAATAGTAAAAAGCCGAGAGCATGAAGAAAATAAAATGCCTTGTGTTCTTGTTTTGACGAAAAATGAATTGTTTGGCTTGGTTGGTTGAATGTTTGATTTGTTTTTGGTTAGTTACCAATTTAACCTTGATTTTTGTGTGGTTAATAACCATCCACATCTCCTTCCTCCTTATGTCATGCTTGTGTCACTTTGTGATGTCATCATCCCTCCTTTGTCCTCTTTCATTGGTTGGGTGACATCATCCTCTCTAATCCCTTTGATTAACTTCCTAATTGTTTGCCTAATGACCGCTGATCTGTTATACGGTTCGCTTAACTTTCCTTTTCGTTTATCGTTTGAGGGATCATACCCGGGATCTTATTACTTAGGTTCCCTTAACCTTTCTCAATATATTATATTCCTTTTTATGATCCTCTCTTATAATCCTTTAATTTAAATCCTTTTTATCCTGTTATCTTATACTCAATTCTTTCCGTATCTAGTGGATTTCCGGGAAAAATCAAAGTGTTCGAAATTGGATTCTGACGATCTTTACATACACTTATATACCATATAGAGTACTAATAAAATCTCAGAATATCCATAACAGAACCCCTACATAGTGTGGCATGAAAAGTTTTCTCATTCAGCTAAAACACTATTCATAAGGGTTACAAAAAGTTCAAAATTTTGGGGGTTATTACATTTCTGAAAAAGCAATCACTGGTCATATTAAAAGGGATAAAAAGAATAAATTTTCACACTACACCATAAAATGCCTATTGTAACATGAAAAAAATATTGCATCAGGGAGTGGATATGTTTCCGTAGCCCCCAAGAAAGGCTAAGCTAACATTTTTTTGATGATAGGTTTTTCAATGTTGCCTTAGGTGTCTAAGGTAACATCTTTCATTCCTAAGCCAACATGTCTTTTTATGATACTATAACATGTTAGAGCAACAAAAAGAGAGATATATAGTAACTTAATTTTTATGTTACCTTAGAGGTTTAAAATGTTTTTAAAAATGGGGCCCATTATGGGACCCACACTTAATTTGATAATTTTACTGGAAAAAAACCCGTACAACAAACATCATTTTATTCAAAAATAAATAATACAACCAACAATGTCAATAGTCTACTTTTCTCATTTGATGTTTACCAATACAAAACATAATTAAAATACTTAAATCTCCTAAACATCATATCCTTCTAGATTAAACTAGCCACATCCAAATAATTAACAAATTAAAATCAACCAACAAAATCAGTAATATTTCAGACTAGTTTTTTTAATACGTGACCATCTTCTTGATGTATACCGACAGAATCTTTGTAAACGAGTCCCTTGACACTGGAGCTGGCGGCACTTAGAAGATGATATTTTGGTTGTTCTGCACAATTTTAAAGACAAAGTTACAAATATTAATTAATTATTAAGTTTTACAAAAAGAAAGTTAGCAACTAACTATTAAAATAAGAAACTTTTTTCATTGCAACATGCATAAGATATTTACTTTTAAATTTTTTTTAACTACATGGAGAAAAAGTAAAAATAAAATACTTAGACATGAATATATCCTACACTCATTAATTTAAAGAGAAAACTAATTACTCTAGCAGCAGCAGCTTCAGGATCTGAATAAAATTAACAACGCCAAAGTAATATTTAAGCACTTAGATGGCTGATACTACTATGACTATAATATTGGTATTTCCAAGTGTAATATGGACTGCCATTCCGCTATAAGATTGAGAAGCAAGCTATGCAAATATAAATCACAAAGGAACAAAGGACATACTTTATTCTTTGCTTCTGGTCTAACAATTTATACTTTAAACTAATTTGATCTTCTAACTCGTTTCTCTATACCTATAAATTAAGTTTTAACTAATTAAATGTTAAGTTTAATGCATGGCATGTCCATCAGTTGACATCTAACTGAGTCATAAAACTAGGATTTAACCAAGTGGTGTCAACCACAAACTTGTGTATATAAACTGGACATCATGTGAATGCCTACTAGCATCCTTTTAGTGTAAAACATATTGTGAATACTCCCTTCTGCCATTTTTTTTCTTCCAGCTTATGAACTCTAACAAATTTGTGTTGCCTCCCAGCTTTTCAACTCTACCAACTTACCCGTGCAATAGTTTTGGAATATGTAGCAACAGACACCAGGAGACACATGTACTACGTGAATTAAGACTTTTAGTAATCAATCTTAATGTTGTGTGTACTACTGTGCTTCTTCTCTCATAATCATCAAAAGAATTACAAGCATTATTTACACGATATTGTATAACAAGTACTTCTAATATCAGTATTTATGACCAAAAGAATTATTTAGATTATCATTTAACTTGATTTAAAAGAGGGGTTCCTTCAGATAATTATGTTGTTATTCCGCACAGGTGTATTTAAGTCAGTAAAATTGTTGTAGCAATATAAGGTGGTAAATTGTAGAAGATAAAATCTACTATCTAATAGGCCAGGTCTTATGAGGTCTAAGAACTGCTTCTCATTTGATATCTTTGTTAGCTTATTTACATATATTCTAAAAGTGGTTCAAAATGAAAGAAAGAGAACATTGTAGGTATGCAAATATCTATTGGTTTACCTTCAGATGGATATAACCTACTTTGTGAGCATAGCAGGGTTTCTATCTCCTCTACATTCTCTGGAGTAATCAAACTGTGGTACTTGTTAATAGTCTGTTCTCCAAAGCCAAAAGTTATTTCTGGTGCAGCAGCTATAATTAGAATGGTTAGAATATCTCGTGCTATGGCCGATAGCACCATGTACCTACTTTCATTTGCTCTCCAATAACTAAGAATATCGAAAGATATCTTCGGTCTACATTCCTCTCTTCCAAATATGAATCTAACCGTGACTTGTCCAAATTGAGTCATGTTTTTGTTCTAGAAACAATTGAAAGCCTGCTAAAAAGCCATAGTGAAATTAAGTGAGAATAATAGAGTAATATGCATAAACTGAAAGTTTGTGTTATATAAACCGTAAACACCAACAGAACACAAAAAAACTTATGCATATATCTGCAATCCAAAATATGCGCTGCTTACATCCATGTCATCAATGTCTTCCTCAACTCCACAAATTAATGTTTGAGAAGAAGGAACTGATGTCCCTGAACAAGCACTTAAATGACTATATTTCTCATAACGTTCACTCATCTTCTCCCAAACATACATTATATATTATATATTACATCAACTCTAAATGTATGCAATTCAGAACAGCGTAAAACCTCAAGACACAATAAAAGCCGTAGTTTTAATATAGATGCAGAACAAACAAGTTAAGTAGGTCAAAATATTGGACAAATTTTACACATTCAATCTTCTAAAGAGCAAATAATAACACTAGAGTAGTTGAAGTTACAGAGCATAAATCCACCAAAAATTGAAAATCATGTCAAAACCAACCCAAAATATACACGCAAACAAATATACAAAATCAAGAGTCAAATTAAAATTGAAATAATGAAAACAGAGTTAAAATACCAGAAATTGTAGACCCGGAGAAGCCCTGCAAAGAAAAATAGAGAGCTATTAGTTGAGTTTATGTAAATAAAAGCCCTAATTGTACTCAAAATTGAAGAAGCCCCTATTTTGAATTCAAAATTAAAGCCCTCATTTGAAGAACTTAAAATTAAAATTAAAACCCTAATAGAAGGCTTAATCAATTGAGCCTTTAAACATAAACTGAGGCAGCAGAGAGTGCGGTGAGGTTGAAAAGAGGAGTACGACGACCGCTGAGGTGAGAAAGAGATAGGGGTGAGGTGATTAACGAGAGAGTGAATAATGAGAGGCAAAGCGGGTTATGGGATTAATAAAGATAAAGAAAAAATGAGCGGTTCTTTTGCCGCTCTAACATTTCACCTCCAGCCATATTTTTTAATAATTTAAAAATTAGTAATTCAATATTTTAACTAGTATTTGAAAATTTTAACTCATTTCTGTTATAAGTTTTTGTTTTTTTAAAAAAGGTTAATTACTTTTATGCAATTTATTCTTTTTTGTGAAGTCAAATAAATATTAATTTCAAGTTTAACATAACATAATTTATAAAGTTCAAATTTATTAAAATAAAATCTTAGTTAATATTTAATACTATTTATTCACCTATCTTCAAACAGCTTACTGTTTGAAAAATAAATAATTACTTTAATATATTTAAATAATTCTAAAACTAAATTATTATTTATTTATTTATTATGTAAAAAATAAAGATATAATATTCTATTAATAACCTAAGGCAACATTATCCATACATATTGTGATACTCAACACTTTTACTCTAAGGCAACACTAAATATTTGTCTAAGCTAACACCAACATTGCAGTGTTCTTGTAGGCAAGATGTATCAAAGCTAAGGTAACATAATCAAGTAACACCCATTATAAAAATGTTGTGATAAGTCATTTATGGTGTAGTGTCAGGACCACCCTTTCTTCCTAAAGAGGTCAGGAAGAAATAGACCTACTCATACACAAGTGCCTGCAAATCCTGATGCTGGCACCTCTGTCATAGTTCCTAATGCTAAGACTCAAAAAATCACCCATCTTGTTTCTAACCCAAGCATTCCTTCTTCCAAACAGCAAACACAACAAGCCTCTAAATTAGCCTCCTCTGCTATCTCTCAAAAGACATCAGTTGTAACAAAGAAAAGGTTGTTTAAAAAATCTGTCACATCTGGACATAAAGTTAAACAAGTCTCACTGAGTGAGAGTGAGAAGAAAGAAGACTGCTTTCCAATCAGGAAAAGAAGACTGATCATTCAAGAAGATTCTGAATCAGATGATCATATGCCAATAGGGTCCCTGTCAAAAATCAAGAAGTCCATTGATCAAAATCCTGATGACTTGATTGACACTACTGAAATCAAGGGGCCAACTACTGATGCTAGTGCTCTGCTTGACAAGCTTCCAGTAATTGAAGTAACTGCTGAACACAAGAAAACTGCAAAGAGCCAGTTGAAAAGAAGAAGTGAAGAAGTAGTTGGATATATCAGAAAGAAGAAGAAGGCTCAGCCTCTTGATAAGGATGTTAGTACATAAGAACCTAGGTCTCAAAGGGATTTAGAAACTGCAACACATCCAGTCACACAAGAACCATCTTCTCAAAGGGAAGATGCAGACACTGAGGCTGCACAGATCATTTTTAATATTGCTCAGAGTGATCTTATTGTTGACTCTGTTCAACTACTTTAGGAAAAGCAAACTCATCAGGAAATACTGTCACGGGTGGATGCAAACATTGATGATCCGATTTTTAGAAGAGCACACAAGAACCTTCACCAAGCATTGCTGAAGCAGCTCACATGTCTCAGACTCCACAAGAACAATCAGTTCAAAGTAGTGATGATGGTCTTTCATATACTCCTGATAGATCATATCCTGAATATATAACAGCTCCTACTGAGAATCATTCTTCCACTGCACTAGCTATAATTGATGATCCATTACTGGTTGTTAGTTTGAAAAAGTATCCTGATGTGTTGTTTGTTCCTCCACTTTCATCACTTCCACTTGAGGAATCACCTTCAGGTATTGCTAACTTATCATATATTCTCATGTTTGTATGATTATAAATAGTCTCTTATTTGAGGTTACCTCTATTTATATGAGAAGCATACAACTCTTCTCAGCCATCTCTTATTTCTTTGCTATATGTGTGATTAAGCCTTTCTGAGAGACTGTGTGCAAATATCAGATTTAAAAAAAATAAATTTGAGTGGCAGTCTCCTGTACTAGCAAAAGGAGAGGTAGTTTTAAGAAAAGAATCTTATAAGTTTTTCTTTACTTATAAAGTTTCTTCTGTGAGAATAATATTACTCTTAAAAGTAATATATTGTGTGAGA
The DNA here is from genome assembly GCF_009905375.1 of Apium graveolens. Classification (NCBI taxonomy): domain Eukaryota; kingdom Viridiplantae; phylum Streptophyta; class Magnoliopsida; order Apiales; family Apiaceae; genus Apium; species Apium graveolens. Next base: position 28,380 of record NW_027418286.1, on the reverse strand, counting down.
AGTGATGAGATCACTTGAAAATAATAGAGAGATTTAGGTGTTACCATGTTTCTGTTTCAGGATCACATCAACCACAAGCATCTCTTGCAAAGAATCTGGATAAAGGCAAGGAAATTATGCCTGATTCTGCACATTCTTTAGATGGTTTGTCTGACTCTGACAATGATAGTGATGACGATGATCCCGATACTGCTCAGATTAAGTCTGCAATTGATGCATCTAAGAAGTCCAATGTTGGTTCTTCTTCGCACTTCACTGAAAATCCATCTTATTATAATCCTGATGCTGAGTATTTTAGACAGACATAATGGGATTATAAATGGAGACATGCAAATACTTCTATCTCATCTACTATTGGCCTGCAACACATTCATCGGGCCTATGGTAAAATTCAAACTCCTGATCTGAAGTTGCATCTTAATGCCTCAAACATTTCTGTTAAAGGAATTCACTCTGAACTTGATGAAATGAAGAAGTCTCATACTGGCGTCAAAGAGAAAATTGATGGATATTTGCTTCACACACCTAACTCAGCTGAAATCAAAAGTGTGAAAAATACCATCAAAGATGTTGTTAAATCTCAAGACATCATGGCCTCTAGACTTTTCTCCTTGGAAGACAAGGTTTCTTCTATAAGTGACAAATTGGATGCTCTGTTTTCTCTTCTTTCAAATACTGATGCCAAAAAAGGGGAGAAGATAGTTGCTATAAAATGTACACCAGATTCTATTTAGGCAAAGGATAAAGATATTGATGATTATGGTGATAAGAATAATCCAGTTATAGATGTTCAAATTGCTTCTACTGCTCAACAACTTCAACATTTCAAGAAGAATGATCCTTCAGGATAAAGGAAGTCTATTGGTGATTATAAAGCCAAGCACAAGACTACTGCTGGTGCTCCCGAGGATGATGATATTACAATCTCAAATCTAGCAGAAGCTAAAGGGATGTTCTTTCCTTACAGACATAAGGAAATAGGTGAAGAGATTGTCTTGTACTACAAAGACAAGAAGTTTGAGCAAAAGAATGCTAGGAGTGCTTTTAGGTATCTAACTGAAGAATTTCCTGATCTAACACCTGAAGAAGTAGTTATGCAACAAAAGGAGCTCTTGGTTCAAATTGAAGCTGAAGCTAACACTTCTAAAGGAAGAGGAAAAAGAGGTGGTATATCTGCAAGAGCAAGAAAAAGAGGTGGAAGAACTTCTGGATCAAGGCAAGTGACTACATTCAACTCTACATTTTTTGAATTTTCTATCCAGAGAAGGTTATGCTCCTGTACAAGGAAATGAAGAAGATAAAGAAGTTCAGAAGCCAGAAGAGTTGATTATACCAAGGAAGAAAAGATTAACCACTGACATTGATCAAACTGATACAGCAAATCAGAATGTAACTCCTGATGCAGACACAAATCCTGAGGTAAAAGCAGACCATGATGCTGTGAACCTGATAACTGATTTTAACTCTGATGAAAAAGTGATCAAACTATTAAATGAGTCAGTTCCTTCTCTAGTAATCACTCCTCATATTTCAGAGGCTGATGAAAAAGAAAAGATTGATAGAAGGGAAGCAGATCAAGCATGCAAAGAATATTTGCAGAGAGTTTTAAAATCAAAGAGGGAGCTATGGCATAAAGCAGAAGGGAAGACTGATGATTTGTCTTCAAACTATGCTCTTCTCGGAAAGAAGAATAGAAGATGGAAAGACATCCATGTATTCAATTATTCTAAAGAGTTCAACCATGTTGAATTTGTGTCAGCTGGGTTAAGAGATTCTATCTCAGAACAGAAAGATGTTGATAAGTCCATCAAGAAGCCTTCTTGGGTGGTATACAATGAAAAACTGAAACTTATCAAATCTCGAACCAGAGGAGGCATTGGTCATTCCAGTATGGAGATCTTAGAATCTGATCTGCAGGATACAGATACTCTGACAGAAAATCTTGGTGGAAGTATTTCTCCTTCACATCTTGCGAAAGTTGAAGCTGTGAAGATTGTTCATAGACAGATAAATGATAATGATGTCAGAGAAAAGATTTTGTACTTTTTCAGAGATGGTAAAGTAAAAATCTTTACGTTGCAGCAACTCTTAATGAAGAATGTGACATAATTGAAATACATTCACTATCTTCTTAGAGTTGAAAACAAAGTCACCAGAAACTGGTCTTCTATGATACTTGAAATGATCAGAAGAAGAGTCATGACAAAAGATGTTAAATACAATGGTGATTATATTCCTGAGTACAGAACTTATACTGGTCAAGAAATGCAGATGAAAAAGGGAGTTGCGGTGCTACAAGTTTTTCTCAACAGTCCTCAGTTATCCTTCAGTCCTGATCATGAAGATGTCAGTTTAAGCTTCATGTTGATTGGTGATCTTGAGATAAGCAAAAGCTCAATTTCTAAGTTAAGATCAGATATTTATCAGCTTGGAGAAGACACTGAAGAGAAGAGAGTTGAATAAAAAGCTTGTTAAAGTCCTACAAGACAAGGAGGAAGAAAGACTGAAGAACTTTCTTGGAACAATTGTCCGTTATCTGAAGATACTGAAGTAAGCTTTACTCATTGTACATTTTGTAGATTGATTTTGGCATCATTGAGAATGGAATTTATGCTTCATTACATTAAGCATAAATTGGGGGTGATTGTTACATATTGAATTCTCAATGATCAGAAAAATCTCATAATCTAGCTGTTCGGATTCGTCAGGATTTGGTATGTCATCAGCATTTATATGACATCAGTATTTGAAGACAGTCGGCATTAGAGGATTTGTTCTGTTCCTTATAATGTGGAGCAGATATCTGTTACGTCTGAGTTATAGGACTTTATTTGTTTAGTTTAAGATATGTATCAGTTTCAGTTAGTTTTTGATAATGCATATCTTAGATTAATCTGTTGTAGCTGTGTAGTATATAAACACAGTTTAGGTCATCACTTAGGAGTATTACACTCGAGGATCATTCGAGCTAGCAGCTCTCAAGAATATCAGTATTTATTGAGATGATTTTGTAACAATTTTTATTAGATATATAAAAAGCTGTTATATTTTATTACTTGTTCGAAACATTTATACAATTGTATCCAACCTCTCTTAAACAATTATATCTTTACTGGGCAACAAGCATGATAGGAGAACTAACTTACTTTCTTGGTTTACAAGTTAAGCAAGTTAGTAATGGAATATTCATTAGTCAAACTAAATATATTCATGATCTTTTAAAGAAGTTTGACCTAATGGATTGCACATCTGCAAAAACTCCCATGACCACTGCCACTAAACTTGAATTGAACACTACTGAAAAGTTTATGGACATTTCAAACTATAGAGGCATGGTTGGTTCACTTTTATATTTGACAGCTAGTAGGCCAGATATAATGTTTGCTATTTGTCTTTGTGTTGCCCAGTAAAGATACAATTATTTAAAGGGGATTGGATACAATTGTATAAACATTTAGAACAAGTATAAAAATATAACAGTTCTTTATATTTCTGATAAAAACTGTTACAAAATCTCTCAAGAAATACTAATGTTCTTGAGAGCTGCTAGGTCGTACAATGCTCGAGTTAATCACTATATGATGACCTAAACTGTGTTTATATAATACACAGCTGCTACAAATCAGTTTAGGATATGCATTATCAGTTACTAACAGAAAATGATACATATCTTCAACTGAATACACAAAGTCCTATCACTCAGAACGAACATATATCCATCCCTCAAAATAAGGAACATACTTAATCTTCACAACAGACTGTCTTTAGATGCTGATGTTCTGCAGATACTGATGATGCATCAAATCCTGATGGCACATCAAATCCTGATGACATCCAAAACAGTCATATCCTGAGCTCCTCCTGATCATTGAGAATCAGCACGTAACAATCTCCCCTAATTTATGCTTAATGTAATGAAACACAAATTCCATTCTCAATGATGCCAAAACCAATTACAAAATGTACAAGGAATAAGGCTTACTTCAGTATCCTAAGATAACTAACAGTTTTTTCCAGAAATCTGTTTAACCTTTCTTCCTCCTTGTCTTTTAGGACTTTGACAAGCTTTTTCATTAACTCTTTCTTCTCTTCAGTATCTTCTCCAAGCTGATAAATGGCTGATCTTAATTTATAAATCGAACTCTTAGTTATTTCAAGATAACCAATTAACATAAAGTTTATGCTAACATCTTCATGATCAAGACTGAAAGATAACTGAGGATTGTTGAGAAAAACTTTCAGAACCGCAACTCCCTTTTCCATCTTCATTTCTTGACCAATATAAGTTCTGTACATAGGAACATAATCACCATTTTATTTGTCATCTCTGTTCATGACTCTTCTTCTGATACTTTCAAGTATCATAGAAGACCAATTTCTGGTGACATTGTCCTCAACTCTAAGAAGATAGTGATTATATTTCAACTCTGTCACAGTCTTCATCAAGAGTTGTTGCAATATAAAGCTTTTTACTTTACCATCTCTCAAAAAGTACAGAATCTCCTCTCTGACATCATTATTATTTATCTTTCTATATACAATCTTTACAGCTTCAACTTTCTCAAGATTAATCTCACCAAGATTGTCAGTCAGAATATCTGTGTCCAGTAAATCAGACCTCAGAGTCTCCATTCCAGAATGACCAATACCTCCTCTAGTAAGAGTTTTGATAAGCTTTAACTTTTCATTATGTTCCACCCAAGAAGGTTTCTTGATGGACTTATCAATATCCTCATGTTCTGAAATAGAATCCCTAAGTCCTGCTGACACAAATTCAATATGCTTGAATCCTTGAGGATAACTAAATGTATAAATATCTTTCCATCATTTATCCTTCTTGCTGAGAGGAGCATACCTTGTAGATAAATCATGAATATTTCCTTTTGATTTATGCCATAGCTCTCTCCTTGAATTTAGAATTCGTTACACATAGTCACTACATGCTTGATCAGCTCTCCTTCTGTCAGTTCTTTCTTGTTCATCAACCTCTGAATTTTGAGAAACAACGGTTGTATTAAGAACTGATTCATCCAATACTTTGATTGTAACACCCCCAAATCCGGGGTCGGGGATCCGGGTTGTCACGAGTTCCATTTCCTTTAATAACACTTAATCTTAATAAACAACCAACTATACATACTGTGACCCCACAATATACACACACATCACAAGTTATAGTCTCAGAGATGAATACCAAAAATAATACAAGTCATTTTATTCCACAATTATAAACCATTACACCTTAAAAGGGTTTCTGAATAAATTTACATATTCCTTGCCATTATTACAATTCATAAATATACATAAGTCTGGTACATCAACAGTTGAAAACCTAGCCTATTGGTAGTTACTAACTCGGCTACAATGGCATCAACACCTACAGGAAACTGCGGAACGTTTCCTATCCGCTCACGAATTGGGAGCTTGGTGTTGTTCATCTTGTCTATCTGTTGTTGTGTGATGAAAGAAGAAAGCAAGGGTGAGTAACAAGCCAACCGAAATAGTATGTATAATAATTTACAATATATGAGCATTCTCATAGTACTCAAGAAAGTCTTGGTTAAGAAGAAATGAACCAAGTTTGTTATTTTAATGCGACGAAGTCGCAAAATATTCAGTATATATATACCTATATACTTTTCACAATCCTTGAAATCCTCTGACATGTATAATATACACAGAGTTCCAGTTTATAACTGTATAAAAATATCGTTGCAAGGTGATCTCATATATCTAACTTTGTCTCAACGTTTTTCTGAAAATCTTTGTCATGCATAAGATAATCATTTACTACATATAAGTTGAAAAGATGAAGTTAATACTCCAATATACTTATATCTTTTCCGAATACTACTCGAACTACCACCGTTCAAGCTATAATCAGTTTCAAAAGTTCATCCATAGATGAGACTACAAGATAAGATTTGAATATATTCAATCTTTGAAATATCATTCAAAAGAATTGAAGTTATGAGATACTTCATTTAAGTGCCGATATATATACACACCTATATATATATATCTCATACATTTCCTGAAAACCTCTGTCACGTAAAGTATGAACAGAGTTGCAATATCCAATGAATTTGGAAAGAAAAGAATTTTGGCATAAACCCGATATCTTGCTGATCAGGCAAAGATACCAATAAGTAACCTTTTCTACTGTAGATGAATGAATTCCTCGCCGGTCATCACCCTGGCCGCATTCGGACCTCGCGCTAGACCGTTACCCGGCCACTCACGCGTGGATGGACTGTCACCCAGCCTCTTACACCTTCATGGACCGTACCCCGGCCTGTCGCTTATGCCGACTCAATTAGATGGACTTACTTCCCAAACATTGGGCAAGTAATCAAATTGTTTTCTCAAAAAAGCAACCACGTTACGAATATAAAATACACCACAGAGCTGGATCCCTCAGGTGTTGAGCGAGTATTTAAATCCCCTTTGAAAGGAAGATCTTAAATATATAAAAAAATGAGTTTTGAGATCCGCTCTAACTTTTAAAATCATTTTGAAGACTCGAAAACATTTTTAAGAATGTTTGGAGAAATGCTGATTTAATGAAATAAATCAGTCCAGATATATTAGAAAATATCTGAATATTATTATTTAAATAATATTCCCATAAGAATAATCCTTATAAAAATAATTGAAGTAAAAGTTTTTGAATTCATACATGAAATGGATATTAAATAGCCAATGATATACTTATACGAATGTATGATCTTTATTTGAATAATCGAAAATAAGTTTGATTATCGAAACATTATTCTTTAATAAAATAAAGAATATTAATTAGTAAATAAACGGAGTCATAAGTCCTCGAATAAATATTCAACTAATATTCATTAATTAAAATAAACGGAGTTGTAAGTCCTCGAATGAATATTCAACTAATATTCATTAATTAAAATAAACGGAGTCATAAGTCCTCGAATGAATATTCAACTAATATTCATTAAATAAAATAAAGTTATCGAATAAAACTTATTCGATTAATAGTTTTGAAAACAGGCATGCATATATAACATATCACATGCTCCAATATATCACAAGATAATGCATATACATATGTATACATCACAACAACAGCATAACGAGTAGAAAACTTGCCTGAGTGCTCCCGGATAGACTTAAGCTTAGAGTGGGTCCGATAACCTATGAACAACAACATAAGTCAGAATTAAACCCCGGTCGCTTAAGAAACTACACTTTAGCCAATTGAACCCTAACGTTTGCTTTAGCGCTTAACGATTCACTTAAGTCGCTCGTGTACCCTCGGCTCCACTATTTTTAATAAATTAACCATTAAGAGGTTTAAGGCGATTCTTTCGCGAGCAACTTACCAATTGTCTAATCCACTTTACATAAATGTTTCATACCCCAATTAGTCATTTAAAGTCCATAATTAAGGTTTCAAAGTAAGGCGAGGGGTAATGGTTCGGTCGCGAAACGCCGTTACTTAAAACGGTCGTTTCTCCTAAACCGTACATCGGATTCATACGAACCACATATCAAAACGAAGCTCGTAACATGAACTATCTAATGATAGAAATGGTAAAAACCTAACAGTGAGTTCTCGTGTCCTGATGTTAAGAACAAAACAGTCTAAAGTAAATTGGACATTACAACGGCTATGTTTACGCGATTACCAAAGTTTATACCACTCCAATCAATCCACAATTCAACCCACAATCAACATTACAACCAAAATCCCTCCAAACCTCACCACATCAGTCCATTACTTCATGTTTTATCCAACTTATTCAATCACAACAAAAGCTACTAACCATACTAAGGTTCATTAACTAATAACCAAGATTCAACCATCAAAATCTCTACAAACTCAACCAAACTTTAAACAAACACGCATCATGCTTCTCATATACTATATCAATCATAACCATTCCTAATTACTCAAAACTAAAGCTAGGGTTTGGAGTTTATACCTTCTTGAAGCTTCTTAACACAACACAAGAGCTTTGAATGCCTAAAAGAACCTTGATCCTTGCTTGTATAACCTTAAACTTTCATAAAAATTCAAGAAAACTAAAGTTATTTTTTAAAAGTTACTATTCACCATCTTCTTCCTTGAATTATTGGAAGAGATTGTGAAGGAAATTGAAGCTTAGATTCATGGGATAGCTATATCTATGTATAAGGAACCTTGGATAATTACCTCATGATTTAACAAAGCTTGGATCTTCGATTTTGATTTTTTTTTCCTTGAAAATGAAGGAAAGTCGAGAGCTTGATGTTCTTGAAAGTGAAAGTCAACTTGTGTTTTGTGTTTTTGATTTGTTTTGTCTTGGTTGCTTTATTTTTGTTGTTAATTAATCTTTTACCATAGTAAAATTTGTGTGGCTTGAAATCAACCAACAATACCTTCTCATTTGGTCATGCTTATATCATCCACTTATGTCATCTTCCCACACTTATCTTCTTCTTGTTGGTGTGATGACATCATCATCATTAACCTCTTTGATTAACTCCTAATTACTTGTCTAATCATCGCTGATCTGTTATACGGTTCGCTTAACTTTCGTTCTTGTTTATCGTTTGAGGGATCATACCCGGGATCTTATTACTTGGGTTCCCTTAACCTTTCTCAATACATTATATTCGTTTTTATGATCCCCTCTTATAATCCTTGAATTGAATCCCTTTTATCCTGTTACCTTATACTCAATTCTTTCGGTATCTGGTGGATTTTCGGTAAAAAATCAAAGTGTTCGAATTTGGATTCTGACGATCTTTATATACACTTATATCCCATATAAAGTACTAATAAGATCCCAGAATAACAATAGAAGAACCCCTACATAGTGTGGCATGAAAAGTTTTCTTATTCAGCATAATCAGCAAAATCACTATTCATAAGGGTTTCAAAAAATTCCAAAAATTGGGGTTATTACAGTCTCCCCTCCTTAAAAGGATTCCGTCCCGGAATCAGATAGAAAATGAGTAGGGATACTTTCTTAGCATTGCACTTTCTAACTATCGAGTAAATTTTCCCACATTATGGTCCTACCACCAAACTCTGCCTAGTTTGATAACCCTTCTCCTAAGCACTTGTTCCTTTTCAATCTATAACCCTTCATGGTTGCTCCATTTAGGTTACGTCGAGTTGCATGTCTATGCGCTCATATGCCCCTATTTGTCTGGCATCCGAATTATACTTCCTTAATATTGATACGTGGAACACGTTATGAACTTGCTACATGTTCGGGGGTAGGGCTAGCTCATATGCTAACTTCCCAATACGTCTTAATACCTCAAAGGGTCCAACAATTCGTGGGCTTAGCTTTCCTTTCTTTCCGAACCTCATCCATCCTTTCCAAGGGAATACCTATAACAGCACTAGGTCCCCTACTTCCTATTCCTTTTCCTTTCGTGTCAAATCAACATACTTCGGGTGCCCATCTTGGGCTACTACCAGCCGTCCTCTGATTAAATCTATTATATCCTTGGTCCTTTGGACCACCGCTGGTCTAAGCATCTTGCACTCTGCAACTTCATCATATCATAAGGGAGATCGACATTGTCTTCCCTCAAGGATCTTATAAGGCGACATCTCGATAACGACATATGATCTATTGTCGTAAGAAAACTTAATCCGTGTTAAGTGACCATTTCAAATTCTTTCAAGTCTATTGCACAGACTCTCAACATAGCTTCTAGCATTATAGCTTTTGCTTCTCAATACCCATTCTTTTCCAGTTCATAGTTATTACTATCTTCCGTACATAATGTTATACTGGTTATACTTTTGCTCGTTAGCGTTCTATAACCTTTTAATAATCACGTCAACCTTAGTATCACGAATGTGTTAGATTCGGAATACCACCGCACTGATACTACTCCTTTCTAGCTGCTTCTATCTTTGAAAGCTTGATCCATCGTATAGAAGTAAAAGAATTTATTGAGAGATCACTATGATCATGAACACTTGTTATATCACATAGTTAGTACAAAAGGTGGCCAGCCTTGAGTACTTGACAAGCAATTAAACAACATGTGGTATCCTACTAGGCTTCTATCACACAGATAGATAGTCATTCGGCAATACCTCCCCTTCTGGAAGGGTTGTTCTTCTCAGCTTACATGAAATGAAAATAAGAGAAAAGAACGAATTGAAGATAATTGTATATAAAAAAAAATACTGCCACAAATATCTGGCTTGGAATCTACCTCTGAACTATAGAGGTTTGTCATAGGAGAACAAAACATATATGTATATATATCAACATCAAGTATTATAGCATCGTATTTCACATGCCTAAATATTTTTGCTATTCCGTCCATCATTCTATGGACCCATGCTCTTCCTCGAGCTTATACACAATCACCTTTGAAACTCCCTTGATATCGAAAATTGAATCTGGGATCTCATTCTAGACATCATCGTTACTAGAATTCTATGCTTGCACCGCAACCTTCCTCATATAGTAATACGACTCTCTTTTCATAAGAGAGAATAAATATTCAATAGGTAGATACTCTACTTAATTAGTCTATCAATGATAACTTATACACTACCATGACCCGATTAGTGGTACTCAATCTCAACATCCATTCCAATACAACCCTCACGGTTGTAATCAGCACATTACTCGCAGAATCACTGCTGCATTACTATGGTCCACCACTGACCTACTTTCGTCATTCAATTTCCATGAAATCCTAATATATAACCATACAGAGTCCATACATGTCGTATAGAATTCTTCTAAGGAGTTAACATAATCACCATTCATAATTCATGAAGAACACTCCAAATTCTGACGTACTTTCATGACATGAAGCAGATAAAATTGCAGAAAAGTTTCAATCAAAGCAACGATAACAGGTTAATACCATTCTTAATCATATGCCTTAAATAGAAGACTTAACTCAAAGGTTCGTCTAGTCCTTTTTGAAACATGGTCCTGGCTTATCTCAAGATAGTACCTTCTGAGATAGATAGCCCGCTCATGGTGATTACACGAATTAAACCTTTACCAACTACTATTACGGGTGGGTATTGCACAGTCATCAGAAGGAATGTCAATCTTCTAAACCATAATACAACCTTCACAGCTTTAACCATTATCACTGTATTCCTTTGGCACAAGCGCCTATAATTATCCTCTTACCTTTAAAGTGTCGGCCACCTCTTTGGCCTTTCCTGATAGTAAAATTTCCTTACAGTCAATGTCATTTTAACCACCTCCAAATAAATTTTTACCTCATTTCGATCACTGCTTATGTGAAGATGTTTTCCTTAAAATATGATGAGTAAAAAAAAATCACCATTTTTCCATAAGTTATTGCCTCAGTCTTTAGAGGTTAATTACCGTCACAACTGACTCTCAATCATACTTAGAACATCTTTTATCTTAGGTCCTAATTGCCCTGAACAATTTTGACCTTTACTGGTTCGATCCATACTGTCTCGTGGTTTAACACGTGCCCCACTTGGCATCATTATAATTACATCATATTTCCTTTATCAACATTTATATTCTTGAGAATTTTGAATATTACCTTTCTCCTTATAAAACCTCTAAGGTTATCCTTGAATCGTTCCTCCTGTATTCCTTAGATAAAGGGCATATCAAGATACCATTTATTAATACCAGAATCATTGTCTATATACTTCTGAAAAATTTCTCCACTGATTCTTAAAGGTTGTTATTACCTTAATCCTTTCCAATTAATACTGTCAAAACTCATACTCCCTATTAAGGGTGAAATGCCAACCTTTATGCATTCCCCTAGGATTCATTTTAAGTTACCGATGTTTTATCCTTAATTCCACCTTTAAAAAGGTACATGCATCCTTCCATGGATAAATCAAGTCATATATCCCTGATAAGGGTGTCTTATTCAATCATTCCCACCTCGATAGTCTATACCTAACTTCATAATAGCATCCTTATTCAAAATGAGGTCAATTAATATGGCCTCCAAAAGATAACAACAGTTATCCGCTTTTCTTGCCTAATTTGGTAACGATAAGAAGGATGTTCTGGAAGATATTGGTCGTGTTCAACGTGAACTTCTTCTTAATAATTCCTTATTTACTTTTGTTGTTTATCTCAACAGTCATCTCAATGTTGGGATATCTTTCATACCTGGCGTCTCCCTTTCTGGGTATCAAGCCATCGGTCTTACACTTCACATTCTTGAAGGTCACTTCCTTCATCCAATTTTTCCTAATTTCTTACTTCCTTGTCTCCTCAGTCTATCCGCGTCTCATTATTTATCCTTCGAACTATCTCAAGGTTTCCTCGAATCCTCCCAACTTATAGGAGATAAAATATATGTATCTCTTATTCCTTCAATCCATCAGCTTTAACTCATGGTGAATCACTCTTATCCTGACGATTACATACTTTTCTACTTCTATTGCTACGAGTCTTTAGGGTTTCCTCATACCCAGCTCCCTTATCATTCCTCGAACTCTATTGCCTTTATAATCCTTTCTATTACAATCATTTCATGAACCCACTAATCATTGACTTCAAACATCACCTCGTTCTGGGATTCTAGTCCTCAAAACAAATCTTGACAACTTTTACAACTTAACTTCATAATTCATCATACCCGTCCGCCTTTGCTCTGGCTCTAAAGCTTTTACACTATCTCCATAACCTTGGGAATTACTTTCTCGAAAACAATTGACTGAACTTTAATCAGTTTATCATAACCTCTGGCTCCGTGCCTTCCTTGGCCTTTTACCAGCGGGTGGCCTCTCTCTCTTAGGAGGGTAAGTGACAAAAACAGACTTTTGTGATTCGTCCATCATTTAGAATCTCAAATGATTCCTATATTTCCTTTATCTAGGCTCTCTCCTCTACTGGGTTTGCTTGTTCCTTGGAACTCTGAGAGCTTAGCGACTTAAAGGTCCTGAAAGAATTTCCCACCGCACTGTCTCCTCAGGGTGGTGGTTGGGGATTATGGTCTAAGTTCTTTTTAAACAGGTCCATGAATTGCCGTATAGGAGTACCGTCTCGGGTCTCCTTTCCTTACTCGACTTCCGTTTCCTTAGTCTGAACGTTCCCTCCTTCTCCCCATAATCGGGGTCATCCTACATATTTTAAATCTTCATTTTCCACTCCATTATGTTATGGGTTCCTTCTATCTTGATGGTGATCTCCCTGACTATCACGTTCAGGGTTTGCTCTAAATCTTATTCCTCAAACTAGCTTTCATCTAAGATCTCATCTTTAAGCTCTTGAACATTTGGAACCCAAATTCTGTAGGAATACCTCATTATTCCCTTATCATCTTTCTCAGTATTAATCTCTTATCCATTTGTTGGCTCTCTGCCTTCATCCATCACTTTATCTGGTACAATATGTTCTTTTCTAATAATTCGGGTTGTATTGCAATCTCAACAGCTTTTCGGTACCGGCTCCGGTTACCTTCACTTCTATTTCCATTTTCTCAAAATCTCTTATCAACTCTCCCAAAGACAGTTTCATCTTGAGTCTCTCTTTTATACTAAGGGCATTAGCCACCATTTTGGATTTCCCTGGATGATAAAGAATCTCATAATCATTATCCTCGATTAGCTCTATCCACCTCCTCTGGCGCATGTTGAGCTATTTCTGCGTAAAAATGCACTAGAGCACTTATGGCTTGTGTAAATCTCACTTCTCTCCATACAAGTAGTGCCTCCAATCTTTAGGGCAAAACTATTGCCCCGAGCCCAAGCTCATGGGTGGGGACATCGAATTTTATATTTCCTTAATTGTCTTGACGCATACGCGATTATCTTGTTGTGCTGTATAAGAAGCACCCTAATTCTTTATGCGAAGCATCATTGCACATCACAAAATCTCCTTTTCCATCCGGCAACGCCAAGATAGTAGCCGTCACCAACCTTTGCTTTAGTTCTTAAAAGTTGTTCTCGCATTTCTCTGTCCATTCGAACTTCTGAGTCTTACGAGTAAGTCGTGTTAAAGGGGCTACTGTAACGACCGAGGAATTACGCTTGAATTATATTATAATAATAATAAATTATGTGTATTATTATGTGATTAACTGTGTTGAGGCATTAAACCCTAATTGTTATGTGCTACGTGTTGTCTGTTTTGATCTGAACATGTTTCGGATATTTATTGAGTGTTTTATCGCGAGTTATATATTTTATATCAAAACCCGTACAGCTCAAACAGTATTTTAAAAGCCCGTATTTCAAACAAAAATCATTGGCCCTATTTTGCCAAAAATGCCCTATACCGTATCGCTATTCTGAACCCCTAGACGTTTTACAAATTGACCTTTTTCGCGAAAAAACGACTTTTCCGGACCCCTTCGGGTACCAAAAACCCCACAAAAATCACATTTTTATTTTTATATGATCATGAAATTATTATATATCATTTTTCTTTGTATTTTTGTATTTTTCACAATTTTTGGGAATTTTTAGTATTTATTTTGTATTTATTGGATATTTAAAAATTCAATATTAATACCCAAAAATTATAAAAATTGGGGCCAAATATTTTTATTAGGAGTGTAATTAGCCCCTTAATTTTATTTAGGGGTATTATTTTCAGTACTATAAATAGCTGAATTATTATTAATTTTTAGTTAATTAATTATTAAAAAAATCAGAAAGAAATAAAAGAAAAAGAAAAGGGGAATTAGGGTTAGGGTTTGTGAAGAACAGCAGGAGGAATCAAAGCCAAGTTTGATCGTGATTCTGTTAATCAAATCAGTCGTGTAAGTATCCGTTGTGAAGCTCTTTCAATTCTCTATCTGATTATGTAATCGTTTTTGTTGATTGGTTAGTCGATTTTTAATTCATAATTTTCGGGTTAATTCATGAATTCGGGTTTTGAGTTTGACTGATTGTTTGATGTTGTGGTTGCTGGAAACGATTAGATCGTTAAAAATCGAGTCGAACGGCATCGGTTTCGTAGTGTTTGGTTGTAGTTTGCGTGCTCGTCGGAGAACCGCCGCCATAGCGGTGTTCTTCGTCTCCGGTGATGCTCGACGGGGAAGGAGGACGAAGGGAGGCCTGGGAACGAAGGAGGCATCGCTGGTATTGCTGTGCATCAGAAACAGGGAAGAAACGAACTCGAATCACGATGTTTGGCCGTGTTTTCGTCTCGCCGGGAAACGCCGCCGACGCCGGTTTCTGGGCAGTCGGGGCGGTGTTCTTGAGCGACCCGGGTTCGACCCGGTTCCAACCCGGAAATCGACCCGGGTTTGATCCTAAAAACCCTAATCTGGAAACCTGTGTTATGTTTCTGATATATTAATTATTTATTATATTTTCTAAAATCAGAAAATCAGTTTTAAAAATTCTAATAATTAATTAAAAATTAATTTTATATTCTGAAAAATAGTATTTATAATTTCTGAATTATTTTATTTAATTATAAATTCGAATTTATTTATTTAATTAATTATTTAATTATTTATCTAATTATTTATTAGTTATCTAATTAATTAATAATTAGGTAATTAATTAATAATTAGGTAATTAATTAATAAATAAAGATTAAAAATAATTAAATAATATGATTAATAATTCGATAATTAGTTATTATTACGAGTAATGATTCGATAATTGAATTATTATTCGAGCGTTAGTTATTTGAATAATATTGTAATAATTATTCGTATCGTATAATTAGATATCCGTAATTAATTAATTAACGAATCGTACGAGTTTCAATAATAATCTAATAGATCGATAATTATGCGGGAGTTGCGAGTGGCTCGTGAAGATACGAGTGATTAATCGTTAAGTGATCTATAATTCGAATAATTCGTAGCTATTCGATAAATAGCGTATCAGTTAATTAAGTTGATTGATTATTTGTAAATAATCGATCTAATCGAATAAATATCGATAAGTTATAAATATTATAATAAATTGTGATTAATCCTAATAATTAGGGATTTATTATTTTAAATTATTAAATAAGTAATTATTAATTATTTATTAATTATTTATTTATTAAATATTTAAAAATTGATTAATTATTTCGGTAATTAATCACATAATGTTCAATAAATCGTAACTTCTTCGTTTTAACTCCAAAAATTATAAAACAATTATTTTTGACTTTGTTTTTTTCTTAAATAATTATTTAAAAATTATTTTAGGATTTAAAAGGTTATAATAATTATCTATATTGAATAATAAATTGAATTATCAGTGTTTAATTCATAACAATTCAACCGTTAGTCCGATTTGAGTGAAACGAAGACCCATAGACTCAGAAAAATGAGACGAATCCAATAAAAATAATTGTAAGTTATAATTTCTTCTGAAAAAGAGTGGTTGGTGATAATTGATAGTTCGAAGGTCCTAGTAGGGATATAATTGAGCCGAATAAATCCCGAAAAATTATAATAAAATTAGATACGACTAGTAATGCAGGTATAAGCCTAGAATTGATTCTAAAAATAATTATAAATCTAGAAATTAATTATGTGCTTTACGTGCTACGTGCTTTATGTAATTATGTGAATAGATGTGCTGTATAAATGTATGTATATATATATATATGCGAGTTAGATAGAAACGCATGGGTAGACTGATAAGGTTGCGTGATATCAATTCAAGATACACGTATATAGTAAATTATCTAAACACCTATCTTTCTATAATTTGTTCAGTGTTAGCAAGGCAGAGCAAGCTAGGGTCAGAAGGCAGTAAGTTAAATCAAGTTAAGTACGCGCAAGGCAAGTTTTTCCCCTATTCTAAATTCAGAATAGTGATTTATAATTCCTTTCTATCGTATCAATTCTCTTTGATAATTATTGTTCATATACACTGTTACCCATTTATATCACTTGTTCCATTTCATTTAAATTCTTGATTTACCCAATTTATGGAATCCTTGTTCATATTTCAATTCCTTTACCCTTGTTACATATAGTCTGGTATATCCTGGTGTTGGGATATATCAATAGCATTCCGAATATTCCGGATGCTAAGCCTTGGACTGGATGGTTACTTTACGAGCTGGGTTTTACCCAGGTCATTAATTAATAGGCCATAGTTGCCTGAGTACTCCTAATGTTGGTTGGGTCTATGCAGTTGGGTATAGATCCGCACTATATTCTGACTGATCAGCAGATTATAGTGCATATGTTGGTTCTTGTTTCCAGTCTTATTCATTTGACACTCGCCATCATGGGCAAATTATTATCATATACAGATACAGATGGTTATTCAAACCAGCAGCTTCTTGGTTCATTTATATTTCTCTCTTTATATATATACATATATTGTTGCAGGCTTGTTGAGCAATTTTGGCTCATCCCTTTTTATTGTTACTCCTATTGTTTTACAGTTAAGGTAGAGAATGAAACCCATCAGGACCCGCGTAGTCAAGAAGCGAGTCAAGCAGCGGGACCCTCTTATACCAAGGGTGTTCCTTCCTATTCCCGAAGAGAGTTTTGAAGTGCCAGATCAGGTGCAGCAGGATAAGTAGTAATGTTGGGTTGAATAAAAGTTTTGTGTAGTTTGAATAAAAGATTTGTTATTCCTAGAGGACTAACAATGAGATTTACAGAAGGGGGGTTGAATGTAAATCTCAAAACTTTTTCAGGTTTTGAGAAGTTTATTAAAGCAGTGTGTTCTAGATGAACAAGTGTATGAATTGCTTTGAGCTAATGCAGACAGATAAATATTCAAACACAAAATGTAAAGAACACAACAAACTTTAAAAACTTTTCTGGTGGATTTGTTGTTCCACCAGAGATGGTATATTAGAAAATCTGTGTTCAACAATGTTGATCACAGCTGCATCCTAGTACAAACTAGATGAATTTTCTCTCAAGATATTTCTTAACAGCTCTGGAAAAATCTCTCTCTAATTACTAGCTTCTTCTTGGTTTATATATTACCAAGTGTACAAGTGAAAAACAATATAAAATTACAATAGTAAAATAAGTTCTTCACTTGCTTCTTTTCCTGTTCACTCCAGTACTTTGTTGACTATTGCATCTTTGTACTAAAGAAGAACGGCTGCTTTTTCTGTTGATCCTGAAATTCGGCTACCACATCTCAGTTTTCTCTGTCAACCCATGTGCCTCTGTCTGTAGGTACAACTACCACTTATCAACGGCTAATTAGCAGAACATCCGTTGAAGCTTTCATCCGTTAATGACTTCATCCGTTGAAGGATGTTATCCGTTGAAGCTTTCATCCGTTGATGCATTTATCCGTTGATGCTCTCATCCGTTGAAGGATGTTATCCGTTGAAGCTTTAGAGACATCCGTTGAAGCTTAGCTTCTCATCCGTTGAAGGTCTTTAAGTCATCCGTTGATACCACTTCATTTATACAAAATTACAAGGCATGAAATATTTACAATTGGCCTTCCTATCTGCATATCATCTAGTAGTCAACATGACTTATAGTTTCTCTCAACTTCTAAGAATTACATTTTAAATACAGAGACTGAAATATGCTACAATACTAGACTTATTTCTAAGTAAAGCTACACCATCAACGGATAGCCAAAGTGGTCTTATCCGTTGAGGCTACTGACACTAAATTTCTACTTAAGTATTTTGTTAAACATATCATCAAACTAATGCACATATATTCCTAACAATCTCCCCCTATTTATGTCTATAAGAATTGTAGGCATAAATTCAGGGTTAACTTGATGATAACAAAACACTTAACAAATATTTGAATTGAAACTAAGTAGAAATATAAAAGTGCTGCAAAAGTGTATGTACTAGGAGGTAATTGAAGATTTACAGTATTTCCAAGGGTGCTCCTCTAGCCTGAGCAAATCATTATTTTCTTCTTTGTTCCCTGGTTTTCTTTCCTAGCCCTTTGTCATTTTCCTCAAATTGGAGTTGGAGTTGTCTGAAGAATTCAGCTTCATCTTCATCACTGATATCCAACTTAGATTGCATTTCTTTGAGAGTTTCATTGCTGGCAATCTTGAGTTGGTCTTCAAGTCTGAAAAATCTTCTGACTCCTTTGTCATCTCTAAATTCCATCAACCAATGAGGTGATTTGTGAATTTTAGTTCCCCTTTCTTGTATGAGTAAGGTTCTGGGCAAAGCATTTGGTTCCCTCCAAGTCTTCCTTATGTTGGCAATCTTGTTGAGAATTTCAGTCTTGGCTGTTCTGGTAAAGCCAGAATCCTTTTTGATGGCTGAAAAGACTCTGATCAAGGTAGAGTAGCCTTCATTTAGAATCCTGTAGAGAGGCCATGTTCTTTCCCCAGCTCCCTTATATCTGAAAACCAATCTCTCTGGTAGCTGTCTGTAGGCAGCTATTCCCCTTACTTCCTCCAGCTCATCCAGATAGAGATTAATGTCTGAAGCTTCTTTTATGTCACAGATGTGAACATAATCATCTTTAGAAATGGGTGGCTTAGGGTTAGGTTTTTGTTTTTGAGTGAATTTCTTAGAGGTTAGGGGAGGTGTAGATTTAGATTTTCTTTTCTGTTTCTTTGGTAGTGGTAGAGTGGTTAAAAAGGTAGGCAATGTGATGTTGTCCCAATCAATAGGTTCCTCTTTTGGAATGATTGGTTCACCATGGATATTTATAGAGGGATCAGCAACAAAAGGTTTAGGTATGGAAGGTAGTGGTTTAGATATAGATTTGGTATCTTCAGGGTTATCTTCACTCCTTCTGTGTGCCTTGGCCTTTCTTCTGTTTCCCTTCTGCCATTCCTCTCTTTCTTCCATATTTTCACCAAATATGCTCCCAAGAACCTCATCTAAGTTAGCAATCTTTTCTTCACCCCTGACTTCAATTCCTTTCATTTCTTCAACTTGGCTTGACTTTAGCTGTTTTTCAAGCTTTGCTTGTGCTCTTTTGTCAGCCTTGAGTTTTACAGCTTCTTTCTTCAACCTTCTGGTTTCTTCCCTTTTGGCCTTTAGAAATTTGGGATGTCCTTGCATCACACAGATACTCTTTCCCTCTCTATAGATAAAGGCCATGTCCATTCTCTCACCCTTGTCCTTGGTCTCCTTCTTCTTTATGATGCTTGCACTTAGAACTTTGTCTCCATCAGGTTTTGGAAGAGGAAAGTCTACTTCCTGCATCTGAGCAAAGTCTAGGGGATTCTTTGTGGAGTCCATACTGGATCTAGTGTTAGGCTTTAGAACCATAGGTTTTAAATTCTTGAAAGAAGTCTCTCCAACCTTATTTCTCCCTACTGGCTTGAGCTCCATGTTGATTGGTTCAATCTTTGTGCTAAATTTCACAGATGTTGATTTATTTTGTGTAGAACCAAACACCAATTGCAACCTTTCATCAATTCTCCTCCATTGTTCTTTCATTTGTATTTCAGCTGCTGCTAGCTGAATCAAATCAATTCCATCAGGTTTTCCCTTGATTTGAATGATTGGAGAGGTAGTGATGGCAGGAACTAGCACTTTAGATATCTGAATCTTTGTAGAGGGCTCTCCTTCCCCTTCCCTTTTATTCTCCCCCTTTTTGTTATCATCAAGGAGAGGGGTCAAGCCTTGTGCTTTTGCCAGCTGCATTAGGAGATTGGTTTGAGATTGTTGGTTGAGAAGAAGGGTGGCCACAGAATCTTCAATTCCTTGAACTCTGTCTTCCAACTTGGCCAGCCTTTGTTCAGTAACTGATTCCTTTTTCAATCTCGAAACCAAGTCCTGCAAAGTACCATAGGGCATGACTGAATCCAATTTTTCTGAAGTGAAGGATTTCAAGTCAGCAATATCTTTCCTGAGATCATCTAGACTCATATCTTGCTTTACTTTCTGCAGCTTCATGAGATGCAGTGAGTCCAGGTGAGCTTGGAGGATAGCCTTGATATTTGCATTTGAAGTGTTCTGAATGGCCTGTTGAATAGTGATGATTTGTTTGACCAAGTGGACATTGAATTCACCTGTTCTATGCTCCTTAGTCAAGGCCCATTCAGGTAGATTAGGAATGGAATTAGGGTCTTCATCTCCCCCTATGTTCATGCTTCCATCAGAAGAAATAGAGTCATCATCATCAGAATTTACTCCAAATTCCTCAGATGGCTCACCAGCTGTAGAAGGCATCCTGTTAATAGCAGCTTTATCCCTTTGAAGAGATTCTGTTGAGTGCACTAGATGTAGTGTCCTCTCTGCCTCCTCATTGCCCTGAGCAGCCAACAGTTGATAGGCTGTCACAGGATGAGTAAAAGTGTCAGCATCCAAGGAAATGTTATCAATTACAGCTTTGTAATGTTGCTGAAATTGTCTTTCCTTTTCAGCATCATCCACAATCATTGACTCATGAGCAATGGCTGGTTCCACCCTTGTATCAACTGTACCTGCTTTTCTCTCTTTTTCTCTATGTTCTTGCATCAGGGGCTCCCCCTGGCTCACACATCTCACTCCCTCACCTTCACCTTCTAAGGTGGTACTCCACTCACTGACTTTTGCCATGCTGGAAGAAATAGCATGCATTTTTGTGCTCTCAATCTCTCCTTTTGCCTGGGAGCAACCCAGCCTCTCACTCAAATTTTCACTCCCTGCCCTCAATCCTAAAAGTGATTGCACAGTATTCATGTCTTCTACACTTGGAATCATTTCAGTTATTTGTGTAGAGACTATCAACGGATGTGGAATATCCGTTGAAGTTGAACCTGTTGTAATCAACGGATAACTGCTGTTAAGCTTATCCGTTGAAGAGCAACCACTTGTCAACGGATGAGTGATATCCGTTGAAGAAGGAAAAGAAGATGAAATTGAAAGTGATATAATTGTTGAATCTGTATAGATTGATTTGATATGTGTTGATACAGATCCTTCAATTATATCTGAAAGAATTTGCGGGTGATCCAACAAATCATCTAAAAGATGATGATCACCTGTATTTGAGTGGGGCTCCTCCCTGAGTTGTAAAGAGGGAGAATCAGGAATTGATGGGAATAACATATCCACATCCAGAGATGGTGAAGAAGTATTTGGTGATTGATGTGTAGTTATTGTGAGAGAATGGGGCTGTGACTCCACATTTATTGGAGTCACATCAAACTGAGTTTGAGAAGGCACAGAGACAGATGGATGTATCTGTGCAGTGTGTGCACCCTGTGTAGAAGATTGGGTTCTAGCCTTCTTCCTTCTAATAAAAGCTTTTGTAGGTGAGTGTTTGGCTTTAGTGTCCCTCCCTCTTTTGTTCTGTGTTCCTGGTTGGGAACTCTTTTCAATAGTAACATCCTTTTGGGAGGATGCTACTAGGGATGTGCTAGAAACCTTTTCAACCACCACAGCTTTTTGAGAAACTGGGGCTTGGCTAGCTTGGGAAGCACTCAACTCTCCTTCCTTATCCTGGGGGTTTCTTTGATGTTCACCCCTCCCCTCACCACTCACACCCTGTTCACTTCCCTCAGGGTTAATGGTTGTTGTTACAACTATTGTCTTTTGAGAAACAACAGAGGTGGTTTTCTTTGTCTTGGATTTTGAAAGTTTAGATTTGGTGACCTTGGTAGAAATCTGTTGGGGCATTGACACAGATTTCATGGCCACACTAGAAGATAAAGAAATAGAGGGGTTGGAAGAAGTAGGAGTTGTAGAAGCAATTACCTCACCTACCTGGGGTGCATTCATGATTGGTAAATATACCAATTGCACACTGCTGTTTAGATCCATTCTCTTCAAGTCTGCAAGAACTCTTTTCTCTTGTGCCCAGCACTTGAGTTTATTATTCTCATTGATTATGACTAAACCTTCAGCAACATGGTTAGCCAATAACATAAAGAATCTAGCATAATAGATGTTATTAGGTCTATTAGCTTTGTTACCTAATCTAGTACCTAATTCTAGCATCACATAGTTGCTAAAGTTAAAGTACCTATCAGAAACAAGCATATAGAACATATTAACAAGAGATGAAGTTATGGCATCAAAATTACTAATTTTCCCAGAGAAAACCTTTATGAAGGCATCCCCAAGAAAACTCCATTCTTTCCTAAGGCCTTTTCGTCTAATACCCCCTAAATTAGCAGAGTTAAGAGAGTAACCTATGGAATCTAACATGCTGGATACATCACTATCAGTGTGTGGTGTCATGGCATTGTTCTCAGGTAATTTAAAACATGCTTGTAAGTCATCACAGTTAATACAGTGATTTTTACCTTTGAGAGTGAAGGAGATAGTCATATCCATGGAGTTGAACTCAGCAGTTGTCCAAATCTCCTCAACTACTTCACAGAAAATCGTTGGGGCTTCCAGCATTGCATAGCTAAGTTTACAGTTTTTGATGAAGTCCATCATTTTGTGATAATCTGAGTGGGCTTCATTCTTTTCTACCAGAGCTATGAAATTGTTCTTCTCGTAGATGAACCCAGATTGAGACATAATCTTCACGACTGGTGCCATTGTTGTGAGTAGAAATTGCAGAGAGTAACTTGAAGGTTTTGCAGAGAGAAAATGGTAAATGCTTGAAATTCTAAGAAAGCGTAAAGTAATAATGAACAATCAGAAGGGCTTATATGCTTTCAAAGAAAAAGAAATAAATAAAGGATTAATCAATAAGTAGGTGTTAGTGAATTTCAGCCGTTTAAGAATAAACTGTAAGTATTCTAATAACTACCTTTAAAACCAATACATACAGATGTATGTATGGTATCAACGGTTAAGAAAATAGAATCAACGGCTGTGAAACACCTCAAACGTCTGATGTGACATTTCAACGGATAATGTAAATTGTCATCCGTTGAAAGGTACTTCAGCTTTATCCGTTGACGGATAAAAGTTCCAGAGATATACTTGTCTTTCAACGGATAATGAATATCCGTTGATAGAGCAATTTTGACTTTCAACGGATAGGGAACATCCGTTGATGGAATAAACTTTGTTAAAAGTCAAATTTGTTCTAGCAACTAATATATTTCAGGCTTCTCATCAAATTGCAAAGAAGACATGAATTTTAAGAGTAATTAAGCATACCTAGCTCACTTACCAATCTTGTGAATGTTGATTCATCAAGTGGCTTGGTAAATATGTCAGCAATTTGTTGTTCACTTGGAACAAAATGTAGTTCCACTGTACCATTCATGACATGCTCCCTAATGAAGTGGTACTTGATATCAATGTGCTTGGTCCTTGAGTGCTGTACAGGATTCTCTGTTATGGCTATGGCACTTGTGTTGTCACAAAAGATAGGTATTCTATCAACATGAAGTCCATAATCAAGGAGTTGATTCCTCATCCATAACATTTGAGAACAGCAACTTCCAGCAGCAATGTATTCAGCCTCAGCTGTAGAAGTAGAGACTGAATTTTGCTTTTTGCTAAACCATGATACAAGCTTGTTTCCCAGGAATTGGCAGGAGCCTGTTGTACTTTTCCTGTCTATTTTGCAACCTGCATAGTCTGCATCTGAATAACCAATTAGATCAAAGCCAGATTCTCTAGGATACCAAATTCCTAAATTTGGTGTACCCTTGAGATATCTGAAAATTCTCTTGATAGCAATTAAGTGAGACTCCCTAGGATCAGCTTGAAATCTAGCACACAGACATGTAGCAAACATTATATCTGGTCTGCTAGTAGTTAAATATAAAAGTGAACCAACCATGCCTCTATAACTTGTAATGTCCACAGACCTTTCAGTCTTATTTAATTCAAGTTTGGTGGCAGTGGCCATGGGAGTTTTTGCAGATGAGCATTCCATTAAGTCAAACTTCTTTAAAAGATCATAAATATATTTAGTTTGACTAATGAAAATTCCATCACTAACTTGTTTAACTTGTAAACCAAGAAAATAGGTTAGTTCTCCCATTAGGCTCATTTCATATTTACTTTGCATTAGCTTAGCAAACTTTTTGCAAAGTTTATCATCTATAGAGCCAAATATTATGTCATCTACATAAATTTGAACAAGTATACTAGAGCCATTAACATCCCTAAAGAAGAGAGTTTTATCAACAGTACCTCTAGTGAAGTGATTCTCCAAAAGAAATTTTGATAAGGTTTCATACCAGGCTCTAGGTGCTTGCTTCAGTCCATAGAGTGCTTTCAACAGATAATACACATAGTCTGGAAATTTTGGATCTTCAAATCCTGGAGGTTGACTTACATAGACTTCTTCCTCTAATTTCCCATTTAGAAATGCACTCTTGACATCCATTTGATAGACTTTGAAATTGGCATGGGCTGCATGGGCTAGAAATATTCTGATGGCTTCAAGTCTTGCAACAGGAGCATATGTTTCATCAAAATCTATTCCCTCTTGCTGAGAATAGCCTTTAGCAACCAGTCTGGCTTTATTCTTTATGATAATGCCATTTTCATCCATCTTGTTTCTGAATACCCACTTTGTGTCAATAGGACTCTTGTTCTTTGGTTTGGGTACCAGCTTCCAAACTTGGTTTCTCTCAAATTGGTTTAGCTCTTCCTGCATAGCTAATATCCAATCTGGATCCAATAGAGCTTCTTCCACTTTCTTAGGTTCCTCCTGAGATAGAAAACTACTGTACAGACATTCATCTTGAGTAGCTCTTCTTGTTTGCACTTTAGATGATGCATCACCAATGATCAGTTCAAAGGGATGATTCTTGGTCCATTTCCTTTGTGGTGGAAGATGTGCTCTAGATGAGGTGGCCTCAGTATTGTCATGATGTGAGACAGAGTGTTGACTAGTTGAAACTCCCCCTGAGTTGTTGGTCCTTTGCAGGGAACTTGGAGTTCTATCAACTGATGATGTAAATCGATTATCCGTTGATGAACTATGATCAACGGATGCTTCATTTTGTACTTCAACGGATGGTGCACTATGTCTTTCAACGGATACTGCATTGCTTCTATCAATGGATGCAGTATTTTGTGCATTATCCAGGGGCATGTTTTGAATCCCTTTTGAAGTGTCATCTCCATCAGTCTCCTCTTCACTATCATCACAATATATCTCAATATTGTCAAATTTGAGTCTCTCATTATGTCCCTCATCTGTTAGTCCATCAATCTTTTTATCATCAAACACAACATGCACAGATTCCATAACAATGTTGGTTCTTAGATTGTAGACCCTATAAGATTTTCCAGCTGAATAACCAACAAATATTCCTTCATCAGCCTTTGCATCAAACTTCCCTTTATGGTCAGATTGATTCCTCAGTATAAAGCATTTACATCCAAAGACATGAAGAAAGTTTAGAGTTGGTTTTCTTCTCTTGAACAACTGATAAGGAGTCATGCCTTTAGCTTGATTGATCAAAGAAATATTCTGAGTGAAGCAGGCACAATTAACAGCTTCAGCCCAGAAATATGTTGGTAACTTTGATTCTTCAAGCATTGTTCTGGCAGCTTCAATTAAAGATCTGTTCTTTCTTTCAACAACCCCATTTTGCTGAGGTGTTCTTGGAGCTGAGAACTCATGCATGATTCCATTTTCTTCACAGAACAGCCTTAATGTCAAATTCTTGAACTCAGTTCCATTGTCACTCCTGATATTTCTAACCTTCAAGTCAGGATGATTGTTGACTTGCCTGATGTGATTGATAATGATTTCACTTGCTTCATCCTTTGATCCAAGAAAACAGACCCATGAGAACTTAGAGAAATCATCTACAATCACTAAGCAATATCTTTTTCTTGCTATTGACAATACATTGACTGGTCCAAACAAATCCATATGTAGCAGCTGTAATGGTTCATCAATTGTTGTTTCAAGCTTCTTCTGAAATGATGCTTTCCTTTGTTTGCCTTTCTGACAAGCATCACACAGACCATCCCTTGAGAATTCAACAAGAGGAATTCCTCTTACTAAGTCCTTTTTGACTAGATCATTCATTGTTTTGAAATTCAAATGGGATAGCTTCTTGTGCCATAGCCAACTCTCAACTGAACTTGCTTTGCTGAAGAGACAAGTAATAGATTCTGCATCTGTAGAGTTGAAGTCAGCTAAGTACACATTTCCTTTTCTAACTCCAGTTAGAACCACTTTGTTGTCTTCCTTACTAGTGACACACAGGCTTCAGAATTGAAGGAAACTGTATTCCCTCTATCACATAGTTGACTGATACTCAGTAAGTTGTGCTTGAGACCATCAACTAATGCAACTTCTTCAATGATGACATTCCTTGTTGAAATCAAGCCATATCCCATAGTAAACCCTTTGCTGTCATCTCCAAAGGTTATGCTGGGGCCAGCTCTCTCTTTAAACTCTGTGAGCAGGGAGAAATCTCCAGTCATGTGTCTTGAACAGCCACTGTCCAAGTACCATAGATTTCTTCTATTTTCCTGCACACCACAAAATCAATCAATTTGATTTTGGTACCCAAGTTTCCTTGGGTCCATTCTTGTTAGCCTTTCTCCTAGACTTCATTCCTCCTGCATCTTTAGACTTAGGTGAGTTTGAGTCAACCTTGGTCTTAGATGTGGTTGGTTGAGGTGTAGGGTTAGTCACAACATTATCCATCACATTTATAGAATTATTAGGCATGGATTGTGCATACATGTTATTCCACATTGGCATATTGTATGGCATTTGAGGCATACTGAATGCAGCAAGATAAGGATTGTTAAAATATGGCATGTTTGCAAAATGTGCATAAGGATTTTGTTGAGACATAACAGGCATAGCATGTAGAGGTGATACAGACATGTTAGGCATGGAAGAGGGTACAGTTATGGGAGATTTCTTAATAGATTTACAGTTAGCAGATAGATGATTAACACTACTACAATGCACACAGCTTTTTCTAGGAGCATACTTGTCAGGTGTGTAATTGTTATGTTTGTTAACTCCTACCTTCCCATTTCTGTTGGATTTCCTTTTGGATTCCTTTTTATCCTCAACCATCTTGAGCCTATTGTTTAACTGTTCTAAGGTCATGTGCCCTACATTCACCTTTCTGACATCTTGGATGTGCTTGCTCCTTCTTTGACAAAGTTCTTTGAAGTTGAACCAAACTTTTTGTTGAGTTTCTTTAGATTTTCTCTTTTAGAAACATCTGCCTGTTTTAATTGAGGAACCTTCAACGGATGTTCCTTTTCTTCCTTCAACGATAACTTTCATCATCCGTTGATTCCACATCCGTTGACAGTCCATCAATTAATTCCAGTTTCTTTTATTTTTATCCCAGGCAGTTTCACAGAATGATTCAATTCCTTGGACTTTGGCAATTTGAGCACTTACATCCCTAGATGTTTTCCAGGCTTTAATCACCTCTTGCTCTTTCTCTAATTGATTGGAAAGTATTTCTACTTTCTTAACAGATTCAGCTAGTTCATTTTTACAGATATACAATGCAATTTGGTTTTCTCTAGGTCAATCAACTTATTTTCTAACACAGTATTTCTATTACTTAAAAACAGATTGTTCTCTTTGATCCTACTATTTTCTTTAGCAAGAGATTTAAGAGACACACGCAAATGATACAATTCAGTAGACATGTCATTGAAAGCATCATTGCACTCTTCTTTAGTAAGCTGTGTTAAATCAGTA